>NW_025533584.1:360000-580000 GCF_020615455.1 Coregonus clupeaformis
CTTCTTCTTTAGACTTTATATGGCGATTGGCAACCAACTTTAAGGTGCATTATAGCCAACGATTGGAGTGTGGACCCCAGTTCAGCTTTCAATCACCCACGTTGGTTTATGCTCCTAAAAATCCAATGAAGAGATGGGGGAGGCGGGACTTGCAATGCATCATGCGTCAAATATAGAACCGAGTTCTTTTAGTGGAGACAGAGAATGTGTGGAGGTTGCTTTATATTTGGTAATTGGGGGCCTTTGAGCCCTGATGGGCTGGGTGACATCATTGACTCTCTGAGAGATATGAGCTGCTGTGGAGGGAGAGCAGAGCAGCCTCTCTCTCTCTCTCTCTCTCTCTCTCTCTCTCTCTCTCTCTCTCTCTCTCTCTCTCTTTCTCTCAATTCAATTTCAATTTCAATTTAAGGGCTTTATTGGCATGGGAAACGTGTGTTAACATTGCCAAAGCAAGTGAAGTAGATAGTAAACAAAAGTGAAATAAACAATAAATATTAACAGTAAACATTACACTCAGAAGTTTCAAAAGAATAAAGACATTTCAAATGTCATATTATGCATATATACAGTGTTGTAACAATGTGCAAATAGTTAAAGTAGAAATGGGAAAATAAATAAACATAAATATGGGTTGTATTTACAATGGTGTTTGTTCTTCACTGGTTGCCCTTTTCTTGTGGCAACAGGTCACAAATCTTGCAGCTGTGATGGCACACTGTGGTTTTTCACTATTATTTTTGTCTCTCTCCCTCTCTCTCTCTCTCCCTCCCTCCCTTCCAGGCTGTTACGTTAATGGACTATGGAAACCTACTGAGAATCTGCCATACAGAGAGAGCTACAAATTAACATGACTAAACTATTTTAGTAAAAGGAAATTGCATTAAACCGTGTTAAACACATTTCCATGTATGTTGTTCTCTCTCTCTCTGTTTGCAGGACTAGAAATGGGGTTTAAATCAGGTCAATACAGCCAGAGAATGAATGATATATCCTCAAACCGTAGACTCATGTCCGTCCACATGCTGGCTCAAACCTAACCCTAACCCTAACCCAACCCTGTCCCTAACCCTATCCCTAACTCCAAGCAGCAGCACTGTGGAAAGGACTTATGCCAAGTTGTTTGGATGAATTGTGATCTGCATGATTTTTAACAAGCAACTCCACTCTACTACAAAGTTAATATTCAATGTGATAAAAACAACTTGTTCCTTACTTTTTATTTTGTTTTTAGAAACCACTTTTCAGACCTTGTTTTTCCATTACCACATTTAAATGTACCCCTTGATTTCTGTTGAAATATTTAGTGTTTGTGTGTGTATCTTGTTGCCTAGTTTCCAGCAGAAGGGATCCAGGTGGGTATCTGAAGTTCAATTGATCGTGATTGTTTACAGGTTTGATGCCAGGAACAACTAGTGAAGATATCGACACACAAGAGCTTTCATTGGTTCTATGGTTGGTTCAACTAGATATGTATTCTGTACCTCATTATAGATCCATCTGTGGTTGGTTCAGCTAGATATGTATGCTGTACCTCATTATAGATCCATCTGTGGTTGGTTCAACTAGATATGTATTCTGTACCTCATTATAGATCCATCTGTGGTTGGTTCAGCTAGATATGTATTCTGTATCTCTATATAGATCCATCTGTTGTGGGTTCAGCTAGATATGTATTCTGTAACTCATTATAGACCCATCTGTGGTTGGTTCAACTAGATATGTATTCTGTACCTCATTATAGATCCATCTGTGGTTGGTTCAACTAGATATGTATTATGTATCTCATTATAGACCCATCTGTCAGCATCGTAAACAATGTCAAGTCTAGAGTGGAATGTCCCACACACACAGTTTGTGATACCACAACTGTCTCACAACAGTTCCTCTGCATTACAGCCCCACCCTGTGGTTAACATCAGTATTGCAGCTGTGTCAATCAGGCCAGTTTGGAGTGGATGATTGAAATAGTCTTTCAAGGGTTTTTATTTATCTAAACATTATTTTTGTTTTTTTTTGCCGCTAAATTGTCTTTGTACAGAAAGGGCACACGTACAAGACACACGTAACTAGTATTGTTAAAATCATTTAATAACACAACACTAACAACCAGGCTATACAGTAGAAGAACAGCAGAGACAAAACACCATTTTCATATCAGAATCCTAGTAGACAATACAGTAGTTGTATTTGGTGTATCACAAAAACATTTACATTTACATTACATTTACGTCATTTAGCAGACGCTCTTATCCAGAGCGACTTACAAATTGGTGCATTCACCTTATAGCCAGTGGGACAGCCACTTTACAATATATATATATTTTTTTTAACAGTAATGCTCATTCGTTCATGAACACAATTATAATTTGTTGGATCCTAAACATATCTCCATGTTCCTTCATCAAGAAAACTGTTGTTGTTTATGAATGAACTTTGTCTGAAGGAGATGACTAGCCTGATGGCCAGTCTGTTCTTGCTTTCTTGCCAACTCTTTATGGAATTGTCATGTTTGACTTGACAATGACAAGCTAGGAGTTGACACTACTCTATAGTAAAGCAAAATAAACATTTAAAAGGTTTTTAAAATGTTCGCTTTTTTCCTAAACGCTGATATCACAGCTTTATCTCTTTGGCACGGAGGAGAAAATATATACATTTAAAAAAGCACTCTAACTATGAACTGAGCTCAACAAAGCAACTCAACCCCACTATGTACTAAAGGTGCTTTAACAATGAACTGAGCTCAACAAAGCAACTCAACCCCACTATGTACTAAAGATGCTTTAACAATGAACTGAGCTCAACAAAGCAACTCAACCCCACTATGTACTAAAGGTGCTTTAAAAATGAACTGAGCTCAACAAAGCAACTCAACCCCACTATGTACTAAAGGTGCTTTAACAATGAACTGAGCTCAACAAAGCAACTCAACCCCACTATGTACTAAAGGTGCTTTAACAATGAACTGAGCTCAACAAAGCAACTCAACCCCACTATGTACTAAAGGTGCTTTAACAATGAACTGAGCTCAACAAAGCAACTCAACCCCACTATGTACTAAAGGTGCTTTAACAATGAACTGAGCTCAACAAAGCAACTCAACCCCACTATGTACTAAAGGTGCTTTAACAATGAACTGAGCTCAACAAAGCAACTCAACCCCACTATGTACTAAAGGTGCTTTAACAATGAACTGAGCTCAACAAAGCAACTCAACCCCACTATGTACTAAAGGTGCTTTAACAATGAACTGAGCTCAACAAAGCAACTCAACCCCACTATGTACTAAAGGTGCTTTAACAATGAACTGAGCTCAACAAAGCAACTCAACCCCACTATGTACTAAAGGTGCTTTAACAATGAGCTGAGCTCAACAAAGCAACTCAACCCCACTATGTACTAAAGGTGCTTTAACAATGAACTGAGCTCAACAAAGCAACTCAACCCCACTATGTACTAAAGGTGCTTTAACAATGAACTGAGCTCAACAAAGCAACTCAACCCCACTATGTACTAAAGGTGCTTTAACAATGAACTGAGCTCAACAAAGCAACTCAACCCCACTATGTACTAAAGGTGCTTTAACAATGAACTGAGCTCAACAAAGCAACTCAACCCCACTATGTACTAAAGGTGCTTTAACAATGAACTGAGCTCAACAAAGCAACTCAACCCCACTATGTACTAAAGGTATGTAGACATGTAATAAACATTCAACAGCAAACACTATGTACATCTTTCCACTGGAACCTTGGATTGTCTGTTCTTCTCTGTAGTTTACTCACACATGGGTATGTATAATGTAGACCTGGGTTCAAATAGGATTTGTTTTCTTACAAATGCCTTGGCTGGGCTTGATTGAGTTTGCCTGGCACAATGAAACCAATGGAATATTGCCAAAAGTACAAACACTCAAAATGTAATCAAATGCTCAAAGTGTTTGACGGAAAACAAATACTATTTGAACCCAGGTTGGGTATGTGGTCCTATTAGTTTCCTGATTCAGATCTGTGTGGTTCAAACCAACTATTAGTTTCCTGATTCAGATCTGTTGAAACCAAATCTTGGTTTCCTGATTCAGATCTGTTTAAACCAACTCTTGGTTTCCTGATTCAGATCTGTTTGAACCAACTCTTAGTTTCCTGATTCAGATCTGTTGAAACCAACTCTTAGTTTCCTGATTCAGATCTGTTCAAACCAACTCTTAGTTTCCTGATTCAGATCTGTTTAAACCAACTCTTAGTTTCCTGATTCAGATCTGTTTAAACCAGCTCTTAGTGTCCTGATTCAGATCTGTTTAAACCAACTCTTAGTTTCCTGATTCAGATCTGTTGAAACCAACTCTTTGTTTCCTGATTCAGTCCTGTTGAAACCAACTCTTAGTTTCCTGATTCAGATCTGTTGAAACCAACTCTTAGTTTGCTGATTCAGATCTGTTTAAACCAACTCTTAGTTGGGGCAAAGTGCTGTGTTCTGCTGGTGGTGGTGGTGTGAGGCCTTAACCTCAGCCTCCCTCCCTCTCTCATTCCCTCTTCCTCAGTACCATGTAGATGAGACCACTGACCAGACACAGAGGGAAGGACACCCAGGCCAGGACGTAGGCAAAGCCCAACGCAGCATCCACCTCCACATCTGGACACATCACCGTGTAGATTATAGCTCCACACATCACAAAGACCTGGAGAGAGAGGGAGGAAGAGAGAGGAAGGGGGAGGAAAGGAGAGAGAGACAGAGAGACAGAGAGAGAGACAGAGAAGAGAGAGAGACAGAGAAGAGAGAGACAGAGAAGAGAGAGAGAAGAGAGAGAGAGACAGAGAGAGAGAGAGGGAAGAGAGAGAGAGACAGAGAAGAGAGAGAGACCGAGAAGAGAGAGAGAAGAGAGAGAGAAGAGAGAGAGAGACAGAGACAGAGAGAGAGACAGAGACAGAGAGAGACAGAGAGAGACAGAGAGAGACAGAGAGAGACAGAGAGACAGAGACAGAGAGACAGAGAGACAGAGACAGAGAGAGAGACAGAGAGAGACACACGTGCCTTGAGTGCCTGTTCAGTAAAATATATATATATACGGCTATAAACTGAAATAAATAAAGTAAATAAGTTAAGCAAGAGAAGAAATGCTTTCTCATTAACACATGAATGAATGATTGACAGATCAACTTTACTTGAGGTAAACAAAAACAAATGTACATAACAGGACCACATACACTGAATATGGAGGCCAGGTCTGTTTGATGACTCTGGGAAGACTGACCACTGAGAATCTCTGACTCTGATCTCTCCTGTTGGTTTCTGTGGACAGAACATCCAAGGATTGCACACACACACAAACACACACTAAAATGAGGGAATGTTGTGTTTTAGGACTATGAAAATTGAAAAAATACCCTGCACCTTAGTGACTGCTGCCCTATGTACCTAGTCATTGAACACTGTTCACTTTAATAGTGTTTACATACTGCTTACCCTCTTTATATGTATATACTGTATTCTAGTCAAGGCATTGTTTTTTCCTGATATTTCTTAATTTCTTCTTTTTATTTTGGGGATTTGTGGGTATTGTTTTTCAAATATGTGTATGTGACCAATACAATTTGATTGATTTTTGGTATAAAACATTTACCTTTAACATTTTAGTAATTTAGCAGTTGCTCTTATCCAGGGCCCGTGTCACGCCCTGGCTCTGGGGACTCTTAAATGTTGAGCCAGGGTGTGCATTTTCTATGTTTAGTTTTCATTTGTTTTTCTAGTTCGTGTGTTTCTATGTTTTGGTTTCAGTGTCTAGATCGTGTACTTCTATGTTGGCCAGGGTGGTTCCCAATCAGAGACGGCTGTAGCTCGTTGTCTCTGATTGGGAACCATACTTAGCATTAGTTTGGCATTAGTTTCTTGTGGGATCTTGTTCCGTGTAAGGTTTGTGTTAATGACCTAGGACTTCACGTATCATTTTGTTGTTTTTGTTCGGGTGTGTGTACTTAATAAAATAATGTACGCTTATCACGCTGCGCCTTGGTCTTCATCCTGTAACGATCGTGACAGCCCGGTTTCCGGTGTCACTTTATACACAGAAGATCTCCGCTAAGCAGAAAATTACATGATCTATCCGTATCTCTGTGACTTCCAATAACTTCAGAACAAAGTTGACTACAAATACATAGTTGCCAATATCTTCGCAATCGATACAAAGAAGTGATGTATACAATTATGCTTCAAATGAAAACTGAGATGACTGCATTAAAATATAAACATTAGGCTATAGGCCTATTTCAATCATATTGAAATACATTTCATGTTCAATTAATTGAGTTCTAATTTGCTACTTGTAGGCTACTGTCTGTAATTTGTCTCAATATACCCTACATGGTCAAAAGTATGTGGACACCCCTTCAAATTAGTGGATTCGGCTATTTCAGCCACACCTGTTGCTGACAGGTGTATAAAATCGAACAGACAGCCATTCAATCTCCATAGACAAACACTGGAAGTAGAATGGCCTTACTAAAGAGCAAAGTGACTTTCAATGTGGCACCATCATAGGATGCCACCTTTCCAACAAGTCAGTTCATCAAATTTCTGAGACATCACATTTCTGCTCTGCTAGAGCTGCCCCGGTCAACTGTGTGCTGTTATTGTGAAGTGAAAATGTCTAGGAGCAACCGTAAAGTGGTAGGCCACACAAGCTCACAGAACTGGACTGCCGAGTGCTGAATTGTGTAAAACCGTCTGTCCTCGGTTGCAACGGTCATGGAAATTCAACACAAGGACACTCAGAGTCAATCGTAAATGAATCATTCTTTATTGTCAGCAAGCTGGAGAGGTCACAGTCAAACTTAGATGCATAAAGTGCCGGTCTGAAGTGATGGTCCTTTCATAATGCCTTATACGGCTACACAAAAACCTACATAAACATGATTCATACGATTGGTTCCTGCATGTGACTGGCACCATCTCCTATCTTAACTTATAGAACCCCACCCCTTATATCTTTACCCAGCACAGGCAGGAACCAATGATTGTTTATGACAGAGTGGACAATATGAAAAATTTCAAGGCTGTCCCTCCAGACTATACATTTTTCCTCCACATTCCCCCCTCTTATCACTTCTATGATAATAATTGTTCAAATGTAATGCGTATGACTTAAATCAAAGGAGACTATCAAAATACATTACATCATTTCATTAATGATAATACTTTCATCATAAATCATAATAAAGGTTATCCTTCTATTAACAGGAGCTAATCTAATTTAATTCATAATCATTATCATAAAGCTCAAATCTACAATAAGGTTATAGTTTTATCAACGGGAGTGGATCTATCAAAAATACACACACTTACACAATGGATCTGTAGATTCCGAGGTGAATAAATCTTTAAACAAAGGTTTAACCATTGTTTCCATAGTTACTTACCACAATCGGGTTGTATTAACATATGTTCTGCATTAACGTATCACGGCAACTGGTTTGATACATTCACCTCTGAAGATAAATAATGTATTTACATTCAGTAATCTTGCTCTGATTTGTCAACCTAAGTTTATCCCAGAGATAAAATGTAACATAGTTTTGTTTGATAAAATCAATTTTTATATTGAAATGTCAACCCAAATTTTAAACGGTTCCTTATCGGCCTGACCATTCTCCTGTATCACTGTTCAATTGCAAGCATTTGATCCATAAAGATTCATAGTACAATTACATTTCAATTCACCCAAATCGTGATCTCCATATCCTCTAATACACCAAGGGGCAGTCATCACCCCAGCCACTGAAATGGGCGGGAGTGAGACATTACCAGGCCTCAGGTAATAGGATACATTGGGTTGATTATATACCTTAACATTGCTGGTCATAGTATAAAAAATAATTTTTCCTGCCAATGCTATAGTAAAGTTCACCCCTATTGGGACTCCTATAAGGGGCAAGCCTGCCCCTACCTTAACCGGACCCATCCCACACACCCAACAGTCCTTTTCTTTGGATGTCTGGTCGGCAACCATTTCTGCTCTAGAAAAGAACAAATTGTCCTTATGGTTGTGAGGGCCCAGCAGGGTTCTCCTTCTACAATGACCATCTACTTCTGGGCCACTACTCCAGGCCTGCGTTGGCCCCTTTGGCTCAGGACACCTTCTGTCATTACCATCTACTTCTGGGCCACTACTCCAGGCCTGCGTTGGCCCCTTTGGCTCAGGACACCTTCTGTCATTACCATCTACTTCTGGGCCACTACTCCGGGACTGCGTTGGCCCCTTTGGCTCGGGACTCTTCTCATCCTCTGTCAGATCTCCAACAAGAGGACAACCTACTGTTCTTATTAGCACTACTGTGTTAATACAGAGGAGGGCCACACTGCACCACCGGAACTGGCCAGGCCCCATCTTCTTCTGGATCAGGAACTCGTCTGCAGTGCGACAGGTGGGTCCAGGTATCTCTCTCAGCAACCTTCACCGCAGAGGGGGGTGGTCAGAAGAACTTGGTACGGGCCTCTACACAGGGGTCCTTCCAACTATTTCTCCTGAAGTCTTTCACCACCATGAAATCACCTGGGTTCAAACAGTGTTCAGCTCCATCTGCTAGATTTAGCAAAGACGCCTTCAACCGGGGGAAAATAGTCTTAAGAACACTGTTAAGGGTGACACAACACTCAACCAAGCCTTCCTCCATTTCTTGCAGGGACAACCTGTTCTGGGAAAAAGGTGTATTTGTCATCCGCATGGGACGGCCAGACAGCACCTCATGTGGAGAGAGACCAGTGACTGTAGGGGATCTGCCTCTCATCGTCATCAGTGACAATGAAAGCACTTTCACCCATGTCAGGCTTGTTTCACCAATTCATTTGGTTAATTTAGTTTTCAAAGATTGGTTCATCCTTTCGACTGCGCCCCCAGATTGGGGATGATAGGCACAATGTGTTCTCAAATCAATCTGCAAAGCCTCTGACAGGGACTGAACAATCTCATTCACAAACTGGCCACCATTGTCAGAATACATTTTTGATGGCAGTCCCCACCTGGGTATGATCTCTCTCTCGCTGTGGCTCTCCTGCAAGGGAAAGTTTCAATCCATTTAGAAAACATGTCAACAGTCACCAAACAATACTTATTCCCCTCACAAGGGGTCAACTCAATGAACTCCATCATTAACTGCTCAAAAGGTCCTTCAGGCCTTGGATGGGATGTGGGAGATACTGAAATGCCGCGTCCAACATTGTTAGTCATACAAATCAAGCATGTCTTACTGAAATTTCCTGCAAACAGAGTAAAACCTACTGTACCCCAATATTTATTTACAAGATCCAGCATCCCTTCTTTTGACACATGGTCTTGACCATGTGACAATTTTGTGAGGAACTGGAATGTACAATGGGGCATGGCAGGTCTGCTCCACACATCAAGCCATACACACGAGGTGTCCTTATGACAGCACCCCACCCACTTGAGTTTCTGAAAGCATCAGCCATGGCCTGTAAAGCAATGAGATCATTAACAGAGAAAGGGTTGGTGGGAGCTGGAACTGCTGCCATCTGTAGGAAGGGGGAAACAGAAGAAGAAGCAGACAATTTAGCCGCAGTCAGCCTTGGCATTCCCCAGAGAAATGTTATCGTTAGAGGGAGTATGGGACTGACACTTTATCACCGAGATTGACGAGGGGAGTTGAACAGCCTCCAACAGAGAGGACACAAGTTTACCGTGAGCAATTTGTTTGCGTAGCTTTCCAGTGATGGTCTGCAAGCAAAACCGGTGGCGCATTTTATGAAGCGTGAGGGAAATTCCAGTCTGACCAAAAGACGACGAGGACCCACTCAGACCAGACCCTTACTGTGAGCTGCCCAGGAGGAGACACATCATCCGTACACAACTGAGGGACACGGCGACAGAATTTCAGTAAGTCAATTTAAAGGAATTTGTATATACAGTGAGGGAAAAAAGTATTTGATCCCCTGCTGATTTTGTACGTTTGCCCACTGACAAAGAAATGATCAGTCTATAATTTTAATTGTAGGTTTATTTGAACCGTGAGAGACAGAATAACACGAAAAAAATCCAGAAAACGCATGTCAAAAATGATATAAAATTAATTTGCATTTTAATGAGGGAAATAAGTATTTGACCCCCTCTCAATCAGAAAGATTTCTGGCTCCCAGGTGTCTTTTAAATCAAATCAAATTGTATTGGTCACATGCGCTGAATACAACAGGTGCAGACATTACAGTGAAATGCTTACTTACAGCCCTTAACCAACAGTGCATTTATTTAAAAAAATAAAAATAAAACAACAACAAAAAAAGTGTTGAGAAAAAAAGAGCAGAAGTAAATTAACAGTAGGGAGGCTATATATACAGGGGGGTACCGGTGCAGAGTCAATGTGCGGGGGCACCGGCTAGTTGAGGTAGTTGAAGTAATATGTACATGTGGGTAGAGTTAAAGTGACTATGCATAAATAATTAACAGAGTAGCAGCAGCGTAAAAGGATGGGGTGGGGGGGCAGTGCAAATAGTCAGGGTAGCCATGATTAGCTGTTAAGGAGTCTTATGGCTTGGGGGTAGAAGCTGTTGAGAAGTCTTTTGGACCTAGACTTGGCACTCCGGTACCGCTTGCCGTGCGGTAGCAGAGAGAACAGTCTATGACTAGGGTGGCTGGAGTCTTTGACAATTTTGAGGGCCTTCCTCTGACACCGCCTGGTATAGAGGTCCTGGATGGCAGGAAGTTTTGCCCCAGTGATGTACTGGGCCGTACGCACTACCCTCTGTAGTGCCTTGCGGTCGGAGGCCAAGCAGTTGCCATACCAGGCGGTGATGCAACCAGTCAGGATGCTCTCGATGGTGCAGCTGTATAATTTTTTGAGGATCTGAGGACCCATGCCAAATCTTTTCAGTCTCCTGAGGGGGAATAGGCTTTGTCGTGCCCTCTTCACGACTGTCTTGGTGTGTTTGGACCATGATAGTTCATTGGTGATGTGGACACCAAGGAACTTGAAGCTCTCAACCTGTTCCCCTACAGCCCCGTCGATGAGAATGGGGGCGTGCTCAGTCCTCTTTTTTTCCCCTGTAGTCCACAATCATCTCCTTTGTCTTGGTCACGTTGAGGGAGAGGTTGTTATCCTGGCACCACACGGCCAGGTCTCTGACCTCCCTATAGGCTGTCTCATCATTGTCGGTGATCAGGCCTACCACTGTTGTGTCGTCGGCAAACTTAATGACGGTGTTGGAGTCGTGCCTGCCCATGCAGTCATGGGTGAAAAGAGAGTACAGGAGGGGACTGAGCACGCACCCCTGAGGGGCCCCCGTGTTGAGGATCAGTGTGGCAGATGTGTTGTTACCTACCCTTACCACCTGGGGGCGGCCCGTAAGGAAGACCAGGATCCAGTTGCAGAGGGAGGTGTTTAGTCCCAGGATCCTTAGCTTAGTGATGAGCTTAGAGGGCACTATGGTGTTGAATGCTGAGCTGTAGTCAATGAATAGCATTCTCACATAGGTGTTCCTCTTGTCCAGGTGGGAAAGGGCAGTGTGGAGTGCAATAGCGATTGCATCATCTGTGGATCTGTTGGGGCGGTATGCAAATTGGAGTGGGTCTAGGGTTTCTGGGATAATGCTGTTGATGTGAGCCATGACCAGCCTTTCAAAGCACTTCATGGCTACAGACGTCAGTGCTACGGGTCGGTAGTCATTTAGGAAGGTTATCTTAGAGTCCTTGGGCACGGGGACTATGGTGGTCTGCTTGAAACATATTGGTATTACAGACTCAGTCAGGGACATGTTGTAAATGTCAGTGAAGACACTTGCCAGTTGGTCAGCACATGCTCGGAGTACACGTCCTGGTAATCCGTCTGGCCCTGCGGCCTTGTGAATGTTGACCTGCTTAAAAGTCTTACTCACATCGGCTACGGAGAGCGTGATCACATAGTCATCCGGAACAGCTGGTGCTCTCATGCATGCTTCAGTGTTGCTTGCCTCGAAGCGAGCTTAGAAGTGGTTTAGCTCGTCTGGTAGGCTTGTGTCACTGGGCAGCTCGCAGCTGTGCTTCCCTTTGTAGTCTGTAATAGTTTCCAAGCCCTGCCACATCCGACGAGCGTCAGAGCCAGTGTAGTACGATTCAATCTTAGTCCTGTATTGACTCTTTGCCTGTTTGATGGTTCGTCGGAGGGCATAGCGGGATTTCTTATAGGCGTCCGGGTTAGAGTCCCGTTCCTTGAAAGCGGCAGCTCTACCCTTTAGCTCAGTGCGGATGTTTACTGTAATCCATGGCTTCTGGTTGGGGTATGTACGTACGCTCACTGTGGGGACGACATCATCGATGCACTTATTGATGAAGCCAGTGACTGATGTGGTGTACTCCTCAATGCTGTCTGAAGAATCCCGGAACATGTTCCAGTCTGTGCTAGCAAAACAGTCCTGTAGCTTAGCATCTGCGTCATCTGACCACTTTTTTATTAACCGAGTCACTGGTGCTTCCTGCTTTAGTTTTTGCTTATAAGCAGGAATCAGGAGGATAGAGTTATGGTCAGATTTGCCAAATTTTACATTTACATTTTTAGTCATTTAGCAGACGCTCTTATCCAGAGCGACTTACAAGAGCAATTAGGGTTAAGTGCCTTGCTCAAGGGCACATCGACAGATTTTTCACCTAGTCGGCTCGGGGATTAGAACTAGCGACCTTTCGGTTACTGGCACAACGCTCTTACCCACTAAGCTACCTGCCGCCCTGGAGGGCGGTGGAGAGCTTTGTATGCGTCTCTGTGTGTGGAGTAAAGGTGGTCTAGAGTTTTTTTTCCTCTGGTTGCACATTTAACATGCTGGTAGAAATTAGGTAGAACGGATTTAAGTTTCCCTGCATTAATGTCCCCGGCCACTAGGAGCGCTGCATCTGGATGAGCGTTTTCCTGTTGATTTATGGCCTTATACAATTCATTCAGCGCAATCTTAATGCCAGCATTGGTTTGTGGTGGTAAATAGACAGCTATGAAAAATATAGATGAAAACTTTCTTGGTAAATAGTGTGGTCTACAGCTTATCATAAGATACTCTACCTCAGGCGAGCAAAACCTCGAGACTTCCTTAGTATTTGATTTTGTGCACCAGCTGTTGTTTACAAATATACACAGACCGCCACCCCTTGTCTTACCGGAGTCAGCCGTTCTATCCTGCCGATGTAGCGTATAGCCCGCTAGCTGTATGTTATCCATGTCGTCGTTCAGCCACGACTCGGTGAAACATAAGATATTACAGTTTTTAATGTCCCGTTGGTAGGATAACCGTAATCTTAGGTCATCCAATTTGTTATCCAATGATTGAAGATTGGCTAATAGGATTGATGGAAGAAGCAGTTTACTCGCTCGCCGTCGGATCCTTACAAGGCACCCCGATCTACGTCCACGATATCTCTGTCTCTTCCTCCTGCGAATGACGGGGATGTGGGCCTTGTCGGGTGTCTGTATGATATCCTTCACAGCCCCCTCGTTGAAGAAAAAATCTTCGTCCAATACGAGGTGAGTAATCGCTGTCCTTATATCCAGAAGCTCTTTTTGGTTATAAGAGACGATGGCAGAAACATTATGTACAAAATAAATTACAAATAACGCGGAAAAACACACATAATAGTACAATTGGTTAGAGGGCTGTAAAACGGCAGCCATCTTCTCCGGCGCTGTTCTTCTTAAGAGTCTTTTATACAGGTAACGAGCTGAGATTAGGAGCACACTCTTAAAGGGAGTGCTCCTAATCTCAGTATACCTGTATAACCTTATGTCATGCAATAAAATGCAAATTAATTACTTTAAAATCATACAATGTGATTTTCTGGATTTTTGTTTTAGATTCCGTCTCTCACAGTTGAAGTGTACCTATGATAAAAATTACAGACCTCTACATGCTTTGTAAGTAGGAAAACCTGCAAAATCGGCAGTGTATCAAATACTTGTTCTCCCCACTGTATATGATTGGTTATTCATAGAATCTTATGAAAGTCAGGATAAAAAAAAAATTTATACCTAAAATCAGGTCAATATATATGTTTCCCATAGTCAAAAGAGATAATTTGGAAATTAAACGGTGGCGAGAGGAATGCAGAGAGTTGTGGTTAAAACGTTTTGGTAAAGCTTGTGAGACAGCATAAAGAAGGTTTAAAGGTCAGACAGGACGAATAAACATTGAATAAATTTGATATACTAGAGAGTGTTTAGAAAGTGAATATAAAATGATATTTAAAATACTCAAACAAAAGCGTGAGGTTGATTGCAGCGACAGTTTAGCAAATACAATTATGGAATTCCTCATTGAAGCAATAGAAGCAATAGAAGCAATAGAACGGTACCAGATACAGAAAAGATTACACTGAACCCAAACTCAGCCGTACAACCAAAATATATTAAAGGGGTTTCGTCTTGTATTTTAGAAAGAGAGATAGAAAATATTTGTAAAAGAGTTGAATGGAGGGTGGATGATTTAGCAAGTAGAGATAGGTGTAGACAGGAAGAAGAGGATAATAGTCAGGAAGAAATAATGGCACCACTTTTGGTAATGGAAGATAGAGTCTTAGATAAGCCACTTACGTTAGCTGAAACTTCTCAAGTTATATAAAAGATGCGCCGCAACCATTGGTAAATCCATTAGGATTTATGAATTGGTGGCGCACAGCTTTAATGCATGGGTGGATGAGTGGGAAAGACATAAGATACATTCTAAATACTCTAATGCCAAATGTTTAACATGGAGGCATTGATAACTTCATGTGAGACTTTATCATATGATAATGATGGACCGGTAGATGGTAATACCCCAGAAAATAGATTTCCGTGGTTGAGTAGGGATCATAAGGAAACACACATAGAGGAACTTAAAATATTCTTAAAAGAACATGCTAGTCAGGAAAGAGATGTTTCCCAATTGTTAAATACCCCTGCCTCTCCTCTAATTCCCACAGACACGTGACTTCCGTCTCGCTTCGCATTGTCTCCGTGCTGCTGTACTGTTTGTTGCTACTTGGCTACCTGCCAAACTATTCACGTTTACTTTTAATAAACGTTTAATCAATCTCTGTGTTCAACAAATTTACCAACTTTTTAGTTTTGTCCTCACTCATCTTTTTTCGTTAAACTTTTTCACCCCGGACGTTTTATCCCGAGACAGAAGAGTCATTTTCCTGTGCGTTTTAGCTGCCAACTTTACTCAACTTTTTCACTCCGGACGCTTTATCTGGACACGGTTCGTCAACATCTTCAACAGCCGAAGCTAAGTAGTAACATTAACATGATGTCTTCTAATTGCAGTCGCTGTACTCATAATATACAGGAGAACGATCGCCTTACGGCGAGAATAGCTGTGCTACAAGCCCAGCTTCAGACGCAATCGTTAGGCAAGGGTAATTTCAGTGTAGGAAAGGAAGAAACAGCGTCTGTGCCACCAGTAAGTACAGACAGTAACGTTAGTATAAATCCCCCCGCACAGTCCCCGCAGCCGGACAACTTTCTCATGGCTTCTGGAGGGAAATACTGTTGGAATGCTCAACCGGTGTCGCTCATTCAGCCGACAGAAACCTTCAACCGGTTTTCCCCATTATGTAGCGAGTCGGAGTCTGAGTCTGAGTCTTCTCTTGTCTCTACTCCTCCCGTTACGGGGTCTGAGACGCCGAAGGCTCCCACCATTAGCTCTGACAAATTGAAAACCCTAGTCATTGGCGACTCCATTACCCGCAGTATTAGACTTAAAACGAATCACCCAGCGATCATACACTGTTTACCAGGGGGCAGGGCTACCGACGTTAAGGCTAATCTAAAGATGGTGCTGGCTAAAGCTAAAACTGGCGAGTGTAGAGAGTATAGAGATATTGTTATCCACGTCGGCACCAACGATGTTAGGATGAAACAGTCAGAGGTCACCAAGTGCAACATAGCTTCAGCGTGTAAATCAGCTAGAAAGATGTGTCGGCATCGAGTAATTGTCTCTGGCCCCCTCCCAGTTAGGGGAAGTGACGAGCTCTACAGCAGAGTCTCAGCACTCAATCGCTGGTTGAAAACTGTTTTCTGCCCCTCCCAAAAGATAACATTTGTGGATAATTGGCCCTCTTTCTGGGACTCACCCACAAACAGGAGCAAGCCTGACCTGCTGAGGAGTGACGGACTCCATCCTAGCTGGAGGGGTGCTCTCCTCTTATCTACCAACATAGATAGGGCTCTAACTCCTCTAGCCCCACAGTGAAATAGGGTGCAGGCCAGGCAGCAGGCTGTTAGCCAACCTGCCAGCTTAGTGGAGTCTGCCAATAGCATAGTCAGTGTAGTCAGCTCAGCCATACCCATTGAGACTGTGTCTGTGCCTCGACCTAGGTTGGGCAAAACTAAACATGGCGGTGTTCACCCTAGCAATCTTATTAGGATAAAGACCTCCTCCATTCCTGCCATTATTGAAAGAGATCGTGATACCTCACATCTCAAAATAGGGTTACTTAATGTTAGATCCCTCACTTCAAAGGCAGTCATAGTCAATGAACTAATCACTGATCATAATCTTGATGTGATTGGCCTGACTGAAACATGGCTTAAGCCTGATGAATTTGCTGTGTTACAGTTTTTTTGGATTGCTTACACACTAAAATTAAAAGTAGTACACTATTAGCAAAACCTTACACTCAAGAAGCAAAACATCAGCCCATATTTGCACAACTATAAGCACATTGTCAACCTTACACTTGTTGCAAAACTCTACACACAGTGATTTGCAAAACACTAAACACACTTAACATACATTACACACAAAAATCTATCATGAAGTCACGTCCTTGCAATACCAAAGCACTGACTGTCAAATTACCACACCGTCCAACCAATTGGTTCAACACAGTCATCAGGTGTGCAAACACTCGTTTGCTTAATTGTAGACACACCAATCAGGTGTATAAGCACTATAAAAAGCAGCAGGTGAGTTCATCGGTCTTCAAGCACAATGGAAAGAGTCAGAGAAAGAGTAAGATGAGGAGGAGGAGGAGGAGGAGGAGGACGACGAGGAGAACGAGGAGGAGGACGAGGAGAACGAGGAGAACGAGGAGGACGAGGAGGACGAGGAGGACGAGGAGAACGAGGAGGAGGACGAGGAGAACGAGGAGAACGAGGAGGACGAGGAGGACGAGGAGGACGAGGAGGACGAGGAGAACGAGGAGGACGAGGAGAACGAGGAGGACGAGGAGGAGAACGAGGAGGAGGAGGAGGAGGAGGAGGAGGAGGAAGGGGAGGAAGAGGAAGAGGAAGACAAGAAGGTGCTCAAAGAGGACCGAATCTGACAAATGAGATCCGCGCAACACTGGTTGACCACATTGTCAACCACGGCCTGACGCTGAGGGAGGCACCACTGCGAGAAAAGCCAAATCTAAGCCGATATACAGTGGCAAGTGTGATGAGAACATTTCGACTGGAAAATAGGTATTGTAAAAATATCATCATATCAAAAACATCTGCACGGTTTCAGTAACTGCTTACAGTACTATATTCTATGCACTATCAGCACTTCTGTTACCTTTTCCTGTGAAATTACTGTACTATTGTATACTGTTTTTTTTTCTACATAGGATTGAGGGTCAGGGACGACAAGGGGGAAGGCCTCCTATGTTCACAGAACAGCAAGAGAGGGAGATAGTAAACATGGTTTTGGCCAACAATGCTATAACACTCAAGCAGCTCCAAGCTAACATTGTCAATAACCACGCCATTTTCAACGATATCCATCAGGTCTCAACATCAACACTGGCACGCATCCTAAAAAAAACATATTCAAATGAAGCAAATTTATCGAGTGCCTTTCGAGCGCAATTCCGAAAGGGTGAAACGACTCGGCATGATTATGCAGAGGTATGTATTCACTTTAGCAGTGTGATCTTGCATACTGTCTCATAATCTTTTACTGTACTGTAATATGTATACTAGATCTACACTGAACTACACAATTTTGCCTGACACTGTTTTTCAGAGAGTTTTACGAATGGATGGAGAGGAGATCCAGCATGAGTTCATTTACGTAGATGAGGCTGGGTTCAACCTGACGAGAACACGAAGGAGGGGAAGAAACATCATTGGCCACAGGGCTATAGTCAATGTCCCAGGGCAACGTGGGGGTAATATAACACTCTGTGCAGCCATTACACAGAATGGGGTCCTCCACCGCCATGCCCATATGGGCCCTTACAACACAGCACTCATACTTACATTCTTGGACCAATTGCACAACATAACAGCAGCAAATCAAATCGATCATATGCAATACATTGTTGTCTGGGACAATGTGTCTTTCCACCGCTCTGCTCTGGTTCAGAACTGGTTTCAGCAACATCCACATTTCACCGTCCCATATCTTCCACCATACTCTCCATTCCTCAACCCTATAGAAGAGTTTTTCTCGGCATGGCGGTGGAAGGTATATGATCTCCGTCTCCAGGCTGAGGTACCCCTCATCCAAGCCATGGAGGAGGCCTGTGACCAGATGGAGGTAGCAGTAATGCAAGGATGGATTCTTATTCAAGACGTTTCTTTCCAAGGTGTCTTGCTAATGACAACATTGCCTGCGATGTTGATGAAATTCTCTGGCCAGATCCAGCTAGGCGAAGAGACAATGTCTAGTTATTTTTTTTAATTTTTTTGAACTTACAATACGTAAAGTGACGTTTGGTTACAGTATTATGAATCTCCATGTCAACATTTTGGGCGAGTTGAGAAATAAATGAGTTTCTTCAGTCTGCAACATTGGTCTTGTGTAGTGTTTGGTGAATTTACATTATATTTGTACTTTGTTGAGAGTAGCCTACTCTAATCATAGGGAAGTAGAAGTGCTAAAAGTGTTTTAGGTTTATCACAGCAGAGTGTAACTCGTGCAAACAGAGTATAGTATTGTGAAACGTGTGTGTTTCATATGGTAACAAAGTGTGGTTTTTTAAAAAGAAGTGTATAGTTTTTACAAGAGTGTTTAATTTGCAAAGGATCTGTAGTGTTTTGCTAATTGGGTGTGTGGTTGTGCTAATTGTGTGTAGTGTTTTGAAAACACGGGCCCTGTTTTGAAAATCGTGCTTAAGCAATCAAAAAAAACTGTAACTTACAATACGTAAAGTGACGTTTGGTTACAGTATTATGAATCTCCATGTCAACATTTTGGGCGTGTTGAGAAATAAATTAGTTTCTTCAGTCTGCAACATTGGTCTTGTGTAGTGTTTGGTGAATTTACATTATATTTGTACTTTGTTGAGAGTAGCCTACTCTAATCATAGGGAAGTAGAAGTGCTAAAAGTGTTTTAGGTTTATCACAGCAGAGTGTAACTCGTGCAAACAGAGTATAGTAATGTGAAACGTGTGTGTTTCATATGGTAACAAAGTGTGGTTTTAAAAAGAAGTGTATAGTTTTTACAAGAGTGTTTAATTTTGCAAAGGATCTGTAGTGTTTGCTAATTGGGTGTGTGGTTGTGCTAATTGTGTGTAGTGTTTTGAAAACACGGGCCCTGTTTTGAAAATCGTGTAAGCAATCAAAAAAAACTGTAAATGAGGCCTCACCTCCTGGTTACACTAGTGACCATATTCCCCGTGCATCCCGCAAAGGCGGAGGTGTTGCTAACATTTACGATAGCAAATTTCAATAAAAAAAAAAAATGGCGTTTTCATCTTTTGAGCTTCTAGTCATGAAATCTATGCAGCCTACTCAATCACTTTTTATAGCTACTGTTTACAGGCCTCCTGGGCCATATAATCCTCCTGAGTTTCCTGAATTCCTTTATCAGACCTTGTAGTATAGAGATCATGTTAATTTTTGGTGATTTTAATATTCACATGGAGAAGTCACAGACCCACTCCAAAGTCTTGAGCCATCATCGACTCATCTTTTGAGCTTCTAGTCATGAAATCTATGCAGCCTACTCAATCACTTTTATAGCTACTGTTTACAGGCCTCCTGGGCCATATACAGCGTTCCTCTCTGAGTTTCCTGAATTCCTATCAGACCTTGTAGTCATAGCAGATCATATTCTAATTTTTGGTGATTTTAATATTCACATGGAGAAGTCCACAGACCCACTCCAAAAGTCTTTCGGAGCCATCATCGACTCAGTGGGTTTTGTCCAACATGTCTCTGGACCTACTCACTGCCACAGTCATACTCTGGACCTAGTTTTGTCCCATGGAATAAATGTTGTAGATCTTAATGTTTTTCCACAAAATCCTGGACTATCGGACCACCATTTTATTACGTTTGCAATCGCAACAAATAATCTGCTCAGACCCCAACCAAGGAGCATCAAAAGTCGTGCTATAAATTCTCAGACAACACAAAAATTCCTTGATGCCCTTCCAGACTCATTCTGCCTACCCAAGGACGTCAGAGGACAAAAATCAGTTAACCACTTAACTGAGGAACTCAATTTAACCTTGCGCAATACCCTAGATGCAGTTGCACCCCTAAAAACGAAAAACATTTGTCATAAGAAACTAGCTCCCTGGTATACAGAAAATACCCGAGCTTTGAAGCAAGCTTCCAGGAAATTGGAACGGAAATGGCGCCACACCAAACTGGAAGTCTTCCGACTAGCTTGGAAAGACAGTACCGTGCAGTACCGAAGAGCCCTCACTGCTGCTCGATCATCCTACTTTTCCAACTTAATCGAGGAAAATAAGAATAATCCAAAATTTCTTTTTGATACTGTTGCAAAGCTAACTAAAAAGCAGCATTCCCCAAGAGAGGATGGCTTTCACTTCAGCAGTAATAAATTCATGAACTTCTTTGAGGAAAAGATCATGACCATTAGAAAGCAAATTACGGACTCCTCTTTGAATCTGCTTATTCCTCCAGGGCTTAGCTGTCCTGGATCTGCACAGATCTGCGAGGGCCTGGGATCGGGAGAGACACTTAAGTGTTTTAGTACTATATCTCTTGACACAATGATGAAAATAATCATGGCCTCTAAACCTTCAAGCTGCATACTGGATCCTATTCCTACTAAACTGCTGAAGGAGCTGCTTCCTGTGCTTGGCCCTCCTATGTTGAACATAATAAACAGCTCTCTATCCACCGGATGTGTACCAAACTCACTAAAAGTGGCAGTGATAAAGCCTCTCTTGAAAAAGCCAAACCTTGACCCGGAAAATATAAAAAACTATCGGCCTATATCGAATCTTCCATTCCTCTCAAAAATTTTATAAAAAGCTGTTGCGCAGCAACTCACTGCCTTCCTGAAGACAAACAATGTATACGAAATGCTTCAGTCTGGTTTTAGACCCCATCATAGCACTGAGACTGCACTTGTGAAGGTGGTAAATGACCTTTTAATGGCGTCAGACCGAGGCTCTGCATCTGTCCTCGTGCTACTAGACCTTAGTGCTGCCTTTGACACCATCGATCACCACATTCTTTTGGAGAGACTGGAAACCCAAATTGGTCTACACGGACAAGTTCTGGCCTGGTTTAGATCTTACCTGTCGGAAAGATATCAGTTTGTCTCTGTGAATGGTCTGTCCTCCGACAAATCAACTGTACATTTCGGTGTTCCTCAAGGTTCCGTTTTAGGACCACTATTGTTTTCACTATATATTTTACCTCTTGGGGATGTTATTCGAAAACATAATGTTAACTTTCACTGCTATGCGGATGACACACAGCTGTACATTTCAATGAAACATGGTGAAGCCCCAAAATTGCCCTCGCTAGAAGCCTGTGTTTCAGACATAAGGAAGTGGATGGCTGAAAACTTTTTACTTTTAAACTCGGACAAAACAGAGATGCTTGTTCTAGGTCCCAAGAAACAAAGAGATCTTCTGTTAAATCTGACAATTCATCTTGATGGTTGTAAAGTCGTCTCAAATAAAACTGTGAAGGACCTCGGCGTTACTCTTGACCCTGATCTCTCTTTTGACGAACATATCAAGACTGTTTCAAGGATAGCTTTTTTCCATCTACGTAACATTGCAAAAATCAGAAATTTTCTGTCCAAAAATGATGCAGAAAAATTAATCCATGCATTTGTTACTTCTAGGTTAGACTACTGCAATGCTCTATTTTCCGGCTACCCGGATAAAGCACTAAATAAACTTCAGTTAGTGCTAAATACGGCTGCTAGAATCCTGACTAGAACCAAGAAATTTGATCATATTACTCTAGTGCTAGCTTCCCTACACTGGCTTCCTGTTAAGGCAAGGGCTGATTTCAAGGTTTTACTGTTAACCTATAAAGCGTTACATGGGCTTGCTCCTACCTATCTTTCCGAGTTGGTCCTGCCGTACATACCAATACGTACGCTACGGTCACAAGACGCAGGCCTCCTAATTGTCCCTAGAATTTCTAAGCAAACAGCGGGAGGCAGGGCTTTCTCCTATAGATCTCCATTTTTATGGAACAGTCTGCCTACCCATGTGAGAGACGCAGACTCGGTCTCAACCTTTAAGTCTTTACTGAAGACTTATCTCTTCAGTAGGTCATATGATTGAGTGTAGTCTGGCCCAGGAGTGTGAAGGTGAACGGAAAGGCTCTGGAGCAACGAACAGCCCTTGCTGTCTCTGCCAGGCCGGTTCCCCTCTCCACTGGGGTTCTCTGCCTCTAACCCTGTTGCAGGGGCTGAGTCACTGGCTTGCTGGTGCTCTTTCATGCCGTCCCTGGGAGGGGTGCGTCACTTGAGTGGGTTGAGTTACTGACGTGATCTTCCTGTCTGGGTTGGCGCCCCCCTTGGTTTGTGCTGTGGTGGAGACCTCTGTGGGCTATACTCGGCCTTGTCTCAGGATTGTAAGTTGGTGGTTGAGGATATCCCTCTAGTGGTGCGGGGGCTGTGCTTTGGCAGTGGGTGGGGTTATATCCTTCCTGTTTGGCCCTGTCTGGGGGTTTCTTCGGATGGGGCCACAGTGTCTCCGGACCGCTCCTGTCTCAGCCTCCAGTATTTATGCTGCAGTAGTTTATGTGTCGGGGGGCTGGGGTTAGTTGGTTATACCTGGAGTACTTCTCCTGTCTTATCCAGTGTCCTGTGTGAATTTAACTATGCTCTCTCTAATTCTCTCGTTCTCTCTTTCTCTCTGAGAACCTGAGCCCTAGGACCATACGTCAGGACTACCGGGCATGATGACACCTTGCTGTCCCCAGTCCGCCTGGCCTTGCTGCTATTCCAGTTTCAACTGTTCTGCCTGCGGTTACGAAACCCCTACCTGTCCCAGACCTGCTGTTTTCAACTCTTAATGATCGGCTATGAAAAGCCAACTGAGAGACCTGAGCCCTAGGACCATACGTCGGGACTATGAAAAGCCAACTGAGATTTATTCCTGATTATTATTTGACCATGCTTGTCACTTATGAACATTTTTGAACATCTTGGCATGGTTCTGTCATAATCTCCACCCGGCACAGCCAGAAGAGGACTGGCCACCCCTCATAGCCTGGTTCCTCTCTAGGTTTCTTCCTAGGTTTTTGCCTTTCTAGGGAGTTTTTCCTAGCCACCGTGCTTCTACACCTGCATTACTAGCTGTTTGGGGTTTTAGGCTGGGTTTCTGTACAGCACTTCGAGATATTAGCTGATGTAAGAAGGGCTATATAAAATAAAATTGATTGATTGATTGATTGATTGATTGATAAGCCTAAACCAAATGAAACAATGTCTGAATACGCGACACGTTTTCAAAAAACATGGAGAGAGGACGCTAAATTGGAAATAAATGATGCGGAGGACACTTTTTTCGTAAGCATGTTTTTGAATGGCTTGGACCAAGGGTCTGCATATACACTTCAACTAGCAACACCTGAAATATACACATTAAGACCTTTACAGCTATTAAACCAGATTAGGGAATTAGAGGCGGTAGGATTATTCAATGAGCATAAACCTACAATTCAGGCAATGCAATTTCCCCAATACAAACCACAGGATAAACAGGTACCATATCAGCAGCAGGTGAATGGGCAATTCGTGCCCTATAATACTAATCAAGGTAGAGGCAGGTCTAATGGTAATTCCAGAGGAGGAAGAATGAAGTTTAATAGAGATAAAGATACTTGTAATTATTGCAAACAATGGGGACATTGGCGGAAAGATTGGTACCGTTCGATTGATGGATGAGAATAGACGGGAATATGGTGATAGAGAGAGGGGGAATTGGAATCCGGATAAACCACAACCTAATTCCCAAAATAACCCTAGAGTTGAAAATCCGGGGAATTAATTGTGGGGACAATGACATAGAACTCCGATAGACAGGAAATAAGTTAAATACATGATAAATGCACCACAATTGCATATTTCGGACAACCCATTACAAATACCACAGTTAAGTTAAACAGAATTATCTGTTTAGTGTGTTAACACACTGTTGGTAGTTTGTTGTAACCAAGTATTGGTGCTAAACTGTGTGTTATTGGATGCTAGCATGCTAGTTAGCTATGGTGTCATAGCTAGGCATCGTGGGCTGTTGTGGGTAGTTACTGTGGGTTGGCATTGTTTTTCGGCGGTGCCGGGGGTAGCACGAAGCTAGCTAGCTAGCCGTTCTTCAAACAAGGTCAACACAGTGGCCATTGCTAGCTAGCCAACAGACACGGACACAAATTATCTGCTTAATGTGTTAACACACTATTGGTGGTTTGTTGTGACCAAGTGTTGGTGCTAAACTGTGTGTTTTTGGATGCTAGCATGCTAGTTAGCTATGGTGTCATAGTTAGCTAGCTGAATAAAGTGGGTTGAGTCTATTCCTTTAAACATTGAACCGCTGTGGTTCACAACAATTCTGATTTCTAAAGGTGGAAGTTGGTAGAGTTTTTGTTCGGGTGGTTCAGTGAAACAATTATAGTTTCTAAGGTAGAAGTTTTTGGTGAGGGAGGCCCTGCTCTCTACTCTCCCAGATGTTTACTTCATTTCATTCCGATCTCCTCTGCATTATTGTAGCCATTTTCTACAGCCTGTCAACTATGCCTCTGCCTATCCCTGTTCTCTCCTCTCTGCACAGGCTACACAAACGCCCCACACCGCGTGGCTGCTGCCTCTCTAACCTGGTGGTCCCTGCACGCACCCCACACCTGGAGTTCCAGGTCTCAGGCAGCCTCTGGAACTGCCGTTCTGCTGCCAACAAAGCTGACTTCATCCCAGCCTATGCTAATCTCCAGTCCCTCGACTTCCTGGCGCTGACGGAAACATGGATTACCACTGAAAACACTGCTACTCCTACTGCTCTCTCCTCGTCTGACCATGTGTTCTCGCATACCCCAAGAGCATCTGGTCAGAGGGGTGGTGGCACAGGAATCCTCATCTCTCCCAAGTGGACATTCTCAATTTTTCCCCTAACCCATCTGTCTATCTCCTCATTTGTCACAGTCACTAGCCCATTTAAGCTTAATATCCTTGTCATCTATCGCCCTCCAGGTTCCCTTGGAGAGTTCATCAATGAGCTTGACGCCTTGATAAGTTCCTTTCCTGAGGATGGCTCACCCCTCACAGTTTTGGGGGATTTCAACCTCCCTATGTCCACATTTGACTCATTTCTCTCTGCCTCCTTCTTTCCACTCCTCTCCTCTTTTGACCTCACCCTCTCACCGTCCCCCTACTCACAAGGCAGGCAATACGCTTGACCTCATCTTTACTAGATGCTGCTCTTCTACTAATCTCACTGCAACTCCCCTCCATGTCTCCGACCACTACTTTGTTTCCTTTTCTCTCTCGCTCTCCTCCCACACTACTCACTCTGCCCCTACACAGATGGTAATGCGCCGCGCAACCTTCGCTCTCTCTCTCCCACTACTCTCTCCTCTTCCATCCTATCATCTCTTCCCTCTGCTCAATCCTTCTCCCTCCAATCTCCTGATTCTGCCTCCTCAACCCTCCTCTCCTCCCTTTCTGCATCCTTTGACTCTCTGTGTCCCCTATCCTCCCGGCCGGCTCGGTCCTCCCCTCCAGCTCCGTGGCTTGATGACTCATTGCGAGCTCACAGAACAGAGCTCCGGGCAGCGGAGCGGAAATGGAAGAAAACTAAACTCCCTGCCGACCTGGCATATTTTCACTCCCTCCTCTCTACATTTTCTTCATCTGTTTCTGCTGCTAAGGCCACTTTCTACCACTCTAAATTCCAAGCATCTGCCTCTAACCCTAGGAAGCTCTTTGCCACATTTTCCTCCCTGCTGAATCCCCCCCCCTCTCTCTCTGTGGATGACTTCGTCAACCACTTTGAAAAGAAGGTTGACGACATTCGATCCTCGTTTGTTAAGTCTAATGACACTGCTGGTCCTACTCACACTGCCCTACCCTATGCTTTGACTTCTTTCTCCCCTCTCTCTCCAGATAAAATCCTGCGACTTGTGACTGCAAGCCGCCCAACAACCTGCCCGCTTGACCCCATCCCCTCCTCTCTTCTCCAGACCATCTCCGGTGACCTTCTCCCCTACCTCACCTCGCTGATCAACTCATCCTTGACCGCTGGCCATGTCCCTTCCGTCTTCAAGAGAGCGAGAGTTGCTCCCCTTCTCAAAAAACCAACACTCGATCCCACTGATGTCAACAACTACAGACCAGTATCCCTTCTTTCTTTTCTTTCCAAAACTATTGAGCGTGCCGTGTTTAGCCAACTCTCTTGCTATCTCTCTCAGAATGACCTTCTTGATCCAAACCAGTCAGGTTTCAGGACTGGTCATTCAACTGAGACTGCTCTTCTCTGTGTCACGGAGGCTCTCCCCACTGCTAAAGCTAACTCTCTCTCCTCTGCTCTTGTCCCTCTAGACCTGTCTGCTGCCTTTGATACTGTGAACCATCAGATCCTCCTCTCCACCCTCTCCGAGCTGGGCATCTCCGGCGCGGCTCACTCCTGGATTGCGTCCTACCTGACCGGTCGCTCCTACCAAGTGGCGTGGCGAGAAGCTGTCTCCGCACCACGTGCTCTCACCACTGGTGTCCCCCAGGGCTCAGTTCTAGGCCCTCTCCTTTTCTCCCTATACACCAAGTCACTTGGCTCTGTCATATCCTCACATGGCCTCTCCTATCATTGCTACACTGACGATACACAACTAATCTTCTCCTTTCCCCCTTCTGATAACCAGGTGGCGAATCGCATCTCTGCATGTCTGGCAGACATATCAGTATGGATGACGGATCACCACCTCAAGCTGAACCCTGGCAAGACGGAGCTGCTCTTCCTCCTGGGGAAGGACTTCCCGTTCCATGATCTCGCCATCACGGTTGACAACTCCGCTGTGTCCTCCTCCCAGAGTGCGAAGAGCCTAGGCGTGACCCTGGACAACACCCTGTCGTTCTCCGCCAACATCAAGGCGGTGACCCGCTCCTGCAGGTTCATGCTCTACAACATTCGGAGAGTACGACCCTGCCTTACACAGGAAGCGGCACAGGTCCTAATCCAGGCACTTGTCATCTCCCGTCTGGACTACTGCAACTCGCTGTTGGCTGGCCTCCCTGCCTGTGCCATTAAACCCCTACAACTCATCCAGAATGCCGCAGCCCGTCTGGTGTTCAACCTTCCCAAGTTCTCTCACGTCACCCCCCTCCTCCGCACACTCCACTGGCTTCCAGTTGAAGCTCGCATCCGCTACAAGACCATGGTGCTTGCCTATGGAGCAGTGAGGGGAACGGCACCTCTGTACCTTCGGGCTTTGATCAGTCCCTACACCCAAACGAGGGCATTGCGTTCATCCACCTCTGGCCTGCTGGCTCCCCTTCCTCTGCGGAAGCATAGTTCCCGCTCAGCCCAGTCAAATCTGTTCGCTGCTCTGGCACCCCAATGGTGGAACAAGCTCCCTCACGACGCCAGGACAGCGGAGTCACTCACCACCTTCCGGAGACATTTAAAACCCCACCTCTTTAAGGAATACCTGGGATAGGATAAAGTAATCCTTCTACCCCCCCGGCTATAGGTTATCCCACTGGCTATAGGGTGAACGCACCAATTTGTGAGTCGCTCTGGCTAAGAGCGTCTGCTAAATGACGTAAATGTGCCCTTGAGCAAGGCACTTAACCCTAATTGCTCCTGTAAGTCGCTCTGGATAAGAGCGTCTGCTAAATGACTAAAATGTAAATGTAAATGTAAGTTTATGTGTATCTGGTAAAATAATCCCATTTCTAATTAATACAGGGGCAACTATGTCATGTTTACGGCAACAAGATTTAAAGTGTCCTTTAAGTACTCAGAAGGTCCAGTCTATCGGAATTAGTGGAACTGCACAAATTGATCTTATATCTTTACCACTGCAAATTGATTTGGATGATAGTAATTTCCAACATTCCTTTATAGTCAGCTCTACAACTCCGATGGCGTTAATGGGAAGAGACCTTCTTAGTAAACTTAATGCCACCATTTTTTTCTCACAAGAGGGCATGGAGGTACACATTCCGCCAAGTTCTGCATATCAATTATTCTCTAATAGCACTCAATGTACATACTTCGTGAAAACCACATTGATTAAGGCAGAGTTTGTGTTAAAATTATTTACTATGGAAGGGATAAAAGATTAGCTTCTGGCCATGCAGCAGCGGCTGCAATGATAATTTCAATGAAGATTGTAAATATGCCTTTTTCGGATAAAGTAATTGAAGTGGATGCAACGCAGGAAATTCCACAACGTTTTTTCATATCACCACACGGACTGTTATTATTTTGGAAAGATACTTCTAATGATATTGTTACTTTTGTATGTGCAGTAAGAAATGATTTTAGTGATGTTAGTGCGTTGGTTAATTCGTTTAATGAATATATAACTTTGTTTCCGACAGGGTAGGAGAGAAACAAGGGTTATATTATTTGGTCTTATGGTTTGGAGCCAAAGCATTTTTTTGTTAAAGATTTACAGATAGACGTTAAACCATTGATTAGTATAGATGAGGAAAATGTCATAACTTTATGTCCTCCATGCATGTTGAGTGGGGTACCATCTTCGTTATGGGCTTTGCATGCTAATCATGTGGGGTTAATTGATGTTCCGCCTTATGAGGCAAAGATTGATCCAAATAAAGATCCAGCCTTTATTAAACAATATCCTTTATCTAAGGAAAAATAAGAGGGTATTAGTCCTATAATTGACAGTTTGTTACAACAAGGGGTGGTTTACAAAGGCATGTCCCAGAATAATACACCTATAAACCCGATTTTAAAACCAGGCAGTATGAAATATCGATTTACAGGATTTCAGGAAAATTAACGAGGCAATAATACCGGTATATCCGATTGTGCCTGATGTTAATTCAATATTAACGGCTTTGCCTGCTAATTCTAAGTGGTATACTGTTGTTGATTTATGCTCGGCATACTTCTCCATTCCTGTACACGAAAACACACAGCCTTTGTTTGCTTTTACATTTAAAGGGGAACAATATATTTGGCGTCGTCTACCAATGGGATTTATTGATTCAGCAGCAGTCTATAGTTCAGCGGTTAATAGGCACTTGGCTCAATTGTCTCTCCCATGCAATTCAACGCTTTTACAGTACGTTGATGACATATTAAATGCTTCTTCATGCG
The DNA here is from genome assembly GCF_020615455.1 of Coregonus clupeaformis. NCBI lineage: Eukaryota > Metazoa > Chordata > Actinopteri > Salmoniformes > Salmonidae > Coregonus > Coregonus clupeaformis. Next base: position 389,436 of record NW_025533584.1, read on the forward strand.
AGGAAGAGTGTGCAAAGGATTCAATTGCACTACTAACGCATCTGGCTAATGGGGGTCACAGGGCGTCACTCGCCAAGCTACAGTTTTGTAAGGAGGCTGTCAATTATCTGGGATATATACTACGCAATGGATGTAGATTTTTGTCACCAGAGAGGGTGCAAGCGATCAAAGACATTGAAAGGCCAATGAATAAGACTGGAATGTTGTCTTTTTTGGGACTTGTGAATTATTGCAGACCTTGGTTGGCTGAATACGCAGTGTATGATTCGATACTGCGCTGTGCAACGAAGAAGGATGCTCCTGAGGATATTGTGTGGACTGATGAAATGAAACACTCTTTTCGTCACATCAAGTGTCTTTTATGCAATTCTCCAGCACTGGGTTTACCGGATTACAATCTGACATTCCATCTATATGTGTCAGAGGATGGCAGTGTTGTGTCAGCTGTTTTAGCTCAAATGCATGGAGAGGGTATGCGACCTGTTGCTTATTATAGTAAGATGCTGCCAATGATTGTGCAAGGTATGGCCCCCTGTTTGAGAGCCGTGGCTGCTGCTGCATTGATGGTAGAAAAATCCCAAACTATTGTGTTAGCACATCCATTGATATTGCACACTTCCCACACAGTGAATATCATTTTGTTAAATATAACAACGCAACACATGACTAGCCAAAGGCGTAGCAATTACGAACATATTTTGACGGGAACTCAACATTTGACTATTTCTACTGCAACACATACTGTATGAACCCAGCTTTGAATCTAAAGGCATTGTTACATGGAGTTGAAAGTAGTATAGATGATGAAGATCTCATACATGATTGTATGGAACTCATTAATGCCACATCTAGCGTGAGGGCTGATTTGAAACAGACTGCATTAGATAATAATGATATGGTTTTGTATTGTGATGGTTCAGCAATGAGACCAGATGATAAAACGGTATTATCAGGATTTTCTGTTGTGGATAATGAAGGACAATGTATTGAAGCATATAAAATACCAGTTTCCTCAGCTCAGGCTGCTGAATTAATTGCGTTAACAAGAGCATGTATTTATGCTGCGGATAAAACTGTGACAATATACACTGATTCGAAATATGCTTGTTCAGTAGCACATGATTTTAGCAAAATATGGGAAAATAGAGGTTTTGTGACTAATGCAGGGAAACATATTCAGCCGATTTAGTTAAAAGTTTGATTAAGGCTATGATGTTACCTGATAACATTGATATTGTCAAATGTATAGGTCATTCAAAGGAAGATTCGGAGATAGCAAGAGGGAATCATTTAGCAGATAAATGTGCTCATGATGCAGCTATGTTTGGATCTTTTCTACCATGGATGGAAAAGGAACTAATTGCAGTACAACTAATTAGTCAAGAGAATCCTCCGTTCACATGTCATAATTTAAGGTCTTTTCAGAACCAAGCAACTGATTATGAAGTGAGATTATGGGGCATAAAGGGTTGTACGAAGGATGAAAACGGTTTATGGAAATGTATCGATGATAGAGCTGCGTTACCGAAGTTAGCTTATTATTCTGTTATTGCCTATGTTCATGGAGTAACACATGTAGGGTACGAGGGCGTGACAGCTTCTATAAATAAGGTGTTTTTTACGATAGGTTTGGAGAAACAAGTTAGACAATTCATACAAAGATGTTTCATTTGTGCTAGATGTAATCCATGCATCAATCCACCTAAAAGGGAACATTTACCAAAAACTGAGGGTCCATTCCAACAATTACAAATAGATTTTACGCATATGCCAAAGTATAAGGTGTATTCATATCTTTTGGTAATTGTCGATAGGTTTTCTAAATGGACAGAGGCTTTTGCGACAAGAAAAGAGAATGCTCAAACAGTAGTGAAGTGTCTGATGGAACATATCATTCCTAGGTTTGGTTTACCTATGGGTATTGATTCCGATAATGGCACGCCTTTTACGTCGAGAATAACTAGACAGTTATCAGCAGCGTTAGGGATGAAGTGGACGTTTCATATTCCTTATTGTCCGCAAAGTTCGGCACAGGTGGAACGCACTAATAAAACGATTAAGGATAAACTGATGAAAGTACATCTAGAGAGGAGGATGAATTGGTTGGAGGCATTACCTTTAGTACTCTTATCAAGAGCGATGCCTAATGCGTGTACGGGATTGTCTCCTCATGAAGTGTTGATGGCTAGACCTTTTCCTCTAGGTGCGCTGATGATGGAGAATCCAGTGGTGGTTATGACACAGCTACAGGAATTGCAAATATTTTCAGCAGGTAATCGATTCCCTTCCTTCACCAGGGGAGAAACCGATACACAACCGTAGAAGTTTAAAACCTGTGGTTATACAAGGAGAGCCACGTTATGGAATTCCAACACAGGTTCTTCTGGTGACACGTACATCGTAAGGTTAAAGGTCAACCACAGTGGATACATGCGTCCAGGCTTAAAGGAGCACCTAGGACACAGACACCAACTTCGGAGGAGTTGGGGAAGAACTTAAGGGGATATTTGTATAGGCTTCGATTGTTATTATAGTGTTGTGTTATTATTATATTCATTATTATTTCTGTGTTTGTTTTTGTGTATTTGTCTTTCTTTTATCAAACCTAGGTGGTGGTGGAGAGAAAAGTGGCAGTTTCTGGAGGGATCATGGAGAAGACCATGACGAGATGCAAACTCCTTGGAAGGATGAGTGGAGATGTTGCATCAGGGACATTAATCATAGACCTTATAACTCTGACAGAAGTTATCTCTGGGGGGCTAGTGATTGACAATTTTAAGATGAGGGAGAAGATGGTTAAGGACAATACGGACTTCAGCAAATCTGACAATGAAAATAGAAGGTTAAATCATGACTATATGAACAATAATGTAAAAATTAGACTTAGCGACAAGGACCAGCACCCTGAGCGTACACAGAGACAGGTTAGACAGACGGACCAGCACCCTGAGCGCACACAGAGACAGGTTAGTCAGACGGACCCAGCACCCTGAGCGTACACAGAGACAGGTTAGTCAGACGGACCAGCACCCTGAGCGTACACAGAGACAGGTTAGTCAGACGGACCAGCACCCTGAGCGTACACAGAGACAGGTTAGTCAGACGCTGCACCTGAGCGTACACAGAGACAGGTAGTAGTCAGACGGACCAGCACCTGAGCGTACACAGAGACAGGTTAGTCAGACGGACCAGCACCCTGAGCGTACACAGAGACAGGTTAGTCAGACGGACCAGCACCCTGAGCGAACACAGAGACAGGTTAGTCAGACGGACCAGCACCCCGAGCGTACACAGAGACAGGTTAGTCAGACGGACCAGCACCCTGAGCGTACACAGAGACAGGTTAGTCAGACGGACCAGCACCTGAGCGTAAGCACAGAGACAGGTTGGTCAGACGGACCAGCACCCTGAGCGTACACAGAGACAGGTTAGTCAGACGGACCAGCACCCTGAGCGTACACAGAGACAGGTTAGTCAGACGGACCAGCACCCTGAGCGTACACAGAGACAGGTTAGTCAGACGGACCAGCACCCTGAGCGTACACAGAGACAGGTTAGTCAGACTGACCTGCACCCTGAGCGACACAGAGACAGGTTAGTCAGACGGACCAGCACCCTGAGCGTACACAGAGACAGGTTAGTCAGACGGACCAGCACCCTGAGCGTACACAGAGACAGGTTAGTCAGACGGACCCAGCACCCTGAGCGTACACAGAGACAGGTTAGTCAGACGGACCAGCACCCTGAGCGTACACAGGAGACAGGTTAGTCAGACGGACCAGCACCCTGAGCGTACACAGAGACAGGTTGTCAGACGGACCAGCACCCTGAGCGTACACAGAGACAGGTTAGTCAGACGGACCAGCACCCTGAGCGTACACAGAGACAGGTTAGTCAGACGGACCAGAACCCTGAGCGTACACAGAGACAGGTTAGTCAGACGGACCAGCACCCTGAGCGTAACAGAGACAGGTTAGTCAGACGGACCAGCACCCTGAGCGTACACAGAGACAGGTTAGTCAGACGGACCAGCACCCTGAGCGCACACAGAGACAGGTTAGTGAGACGGACCAGCACCCTGAGCGTACACAGAGACAGGTTAGTCAGGACGGACCAGCACCCTGAGCGTACACAGAGACAGGTTAGTCAGACGGACCAGCACCCTGAGCGCACACAGAGACAGGTTAGTCAGACGGACCAGCACCCTGAGCGTACACAGAGACAGGTTAGTCAGACGGACCAGCACCCTGAGCGTACACAGAGACAGGTTAGTCAGACGGACCAGCACCCTGAGCGTACACAGAGACAGGTTAATCAGACGGACCAGCACCCTGAGCGTACACAGAGACAGGTTAGTCAGACGGACCAGCACCCTGAGCGTACACAGAGACAGGTTAGTCAGACGGACCAGCACCCTGAGCGTACACAGAGACAGGTTAGTCAGACGGACCAGCACCCTGAGCGTACACAGAGACAGGTTAGTCAGACGGACCAGCACCCTGAGCGTTACACAGAGACAGGTTAGTCAGACGGACCAGCACTCTGAGCGTAAGCAGAGACAGGTTAGTCAGACGGACCAGCACCCTGAGCGTACACAGAGACAGGTTAGTCAGACGGACCAGCACCCTGAGCGTACACAGAGACAGGTTAGTCAGACGGACCGCACCCGAGCGTACACAGAGACAGGTTAGTCAGACGGACCAGCACCCTGAGCGTACACAGAGACAGGTTAGTCAGACGGACCAGCACCCTGAGCGTACACAGAGACAGGTTAGTCAGACGGACCAGCACCCTGAGCGTACACAGAGACAGGTTAGTCAGACGGACCAGCACCCTGAGCGTACACAGAGACAGGTTAGTCAGACGGACCAGCACCCTGAGCGTACACAGAGACAGGTTAGTCAGACGGACCAGCACCCTGAGCGTACACAGAGACAGGTTAGTCAGACGGACCAGCACCCTGAGCGTACACAGAGACAGGTTAGTCAGACGGACCAGCACCCTGAGCGTACACAGAGACAGGTTAGTCAGACGGACCAGCACCCTGAGCGTACACAGAGACAGGTTAGTCAGACGGACCAGCACCCTGAGCGTACACAGAGACAGGTTAGTCAGACGGACCAGCACCCTGAGCGTACACAGAGACAGGTTAGTCAGACGGACCAGCACCCTGAGCGTACACAGAGACAGGTTAGTCAGACGGACCAGCACCCTGAGCGTACACAGAGACAGGTTAGTCAGACGGACCAGCACCTGAGCGTACACAGAGACAGGTTAGTCAGACGGACCAGCACCCTGAGCGTACACAGAGACAGGTTAGTCAGACTGACCTGCACCCTGAGCGTACACAGAGACAGGTTAGTCAGACGGACCAGCACCTTGAGCGTACACAGAGACAGGTTAGTCAGATGGACCAGCACCCTGAGCGTACACAGAGACAGGTTAGTCAGACGGACCAGCACCCTGAGCGAACACAGAGACAGGTTAGTCAGACGGACCAGCACCCTGAGCGTACACAGAGACAGGTTAGTCAGACGGACCAGCACCCTGAGCGTACACAGAGACAGGTTAGTCAGACGGACCAGCACCCTGAGCGTACACAGAGACAGGTTAGTCAGACGGACTAGCACACTGAGCGTACACAGAGACAGGTTAGTCAGACGGACCAGCACCCTGAGCGTACACAGAGACAGGTTAGTCAGACGGACCAGCACCCTGAGCGTACACAGAGACAGGTTAGTCAGACTGACCTGCACCTTTTAGCGTACACAGAGACAGGTTAGTCAGACGGACCAGCACCCTGAGCGTACACAGAGACAGGTTAGTCAGACGGACCAGCACCCTGAGCGTACACAGAGACAGGTTAGTCAGACGGACCAGCACCCTGAGCGTACACAGAGACAGGTTAGTCAGACGGACCAGCACCCTGAGCGTTCACAGAGACAGGTTAGTCAGACGGACCAGCACCCTGAGCGTACACAGAGACAGGTTAGTCAGACGGACCAGCACCCTGAGCGTACACAGAGACAGGTTAGTCAGACTGACCTGCACCCTGAGCGTACACAGAGAGACAGGTTAGTCAGACGGACCAGCACCTTGAGCGTACACAGAGACAGGTTAGTCAGACGGACCAGCACCCTGAGCGTACACAGAGACAGGTTAGTCAGACGGACCAGCACCCTGAGCGTACACAGAGACAGGTTAGTCAGACGGACCAGCACCCTGAGCGTACACAGAGACAGGTTAGTCAGACAGACCAGCACCCTGAGCGTACACAGAGACAGGTTAGTCAGCCGGACCAGCACCCTGAGCGTACACAGAGACAGGTTAGTCAGACGGACCCAGCACCCTGAGCGTACACAGAGACAGGTTAGTCAGACGGACCAGCACCCTGAGCGTACACAGAGACAGGTTAGTGAGACGGACCTGCACCCTGAGCGTACACAGAGACAGGTTAGTCAGACGGACCAGCACCCTGAGCGTACACAGAGACAGGTTAGTCAGACGGACCAGCACCCTGAGCGTACACAGAGACAGGTTAGTCAGACGGACCAGCACCCTGAGCGTACACAGAGACAGGTTAGTCAGACGGACCAGCACCATGAGCGCTACACAGAGACAGGTTAGTCAGATTGACCGGCACCCTGAGCGATACACAGAGACAGGTTAGTCAGACGGACCAGCACCCTGAGCGTACACAGAGACAGGTTAGTCAGACGGACCAGCACACTGAGCGTACACAGAGACAGGTTAGTCAGACGGACCAGCACCCTGAGCGTACACAGAGACAGGTTAGTCAGACGGACCAGCACCCTGAGCGTACACAGAGACAGGTTAGTCAGACTGACCTGCACCCTGAGCGACACAGAGACAGGTTAGTCAGACGGACCAGCACCCTGAGCGTACACAGAGACAGGTTAGTCAGACGGACCAGCACCCTGAGCGTACACAGAGACAGGTTAGTCAGACGGACCAGCACCCTGAGCGTACACAGAGACAGGTTAGTCAGACGGACCAGCACCCTGAGCGTTCACAGAGACAGGTTAGTCAGACGGACCAGCACCCTGAGCGTACACAGAGACAGGTTAGTCAGACGGACCAGCACCCTGAGCGTACACAGAGACAGGTTAGTCAGACTGACCTGCACCCTGAGCGTACACAGAGACAGGTTAGTCAGACGGACCCAGCACCTTGAGCGTACACAGAGACAGGTTAGTCAGACGGACCAGCACCCTGAGCGTACACAGAGACAGGTTAGTCAGACGGACCAGCACCCTGAGCGTACACAGAGACAGGTTAGTCAGACGGACCAGCACCCTGAGCGTACACAGAGACAGGTTAGTCAGACAGACCAGCACCCTGAGCGTACACAGAGACAGGTTAGTCAGCCGGACCAGCACCTGAGCGTACACAGAGACAGGTTAGTCAGACGGACCAGCACCCTGAGCGTACACAGAGACAGGTTAGTCAGACGGACCAGCACCCTGAGCGTACACAGAGACAGGTTAGTGAGACTGACCTGCACCCTGAGCGTACACAGAGACAGGTTAGTCAGACGGACCAGCACCCTGAGCGTACACAGAGACAGGTTAGTCAGACGGACCAGCACCCAGAGCGTACACAGAGACAGGTTAGTCAGACGGACCCAGCACCCTGAGCGTAACAGAGACAGGTTAGTCAGACGGACCAGCACCATGAGCGTACACAGAGACAGGTTAGTCAGACTGACCTGCACCCTGAGCGTACACAGAGACAGGTTAGTCAGACGGACCAGCACCCTGAGCGTACAGAGACAGGTTAGTCAGACGGACCAGCACCCTGAGCGTACACAGAGACAGGTTAGTCAGACGGACCAGCACCCTGAGCGTACACAGAGACAGGTTAGTCAGACGGACCAGCACCCTGAGCGTACACAGAGACAGGTTAGTCAGACGGACCCAGTACCCTGAGCGTACACAGAGACAGGTTAGTCAGACGGACCAGCACCCTGAGCGTACACAGAGACAGGTTAGTCAGACGGACCAGCACCCTGAGCGTACACAGAGACAGGTTAGTCAGACGGACCAGCACCCTGAGCGTACACAGAGACAGGTTAGTCAGACTGACCTGCACCCTGAGCGTACACAGAGACAGGTTAGTCAGACGGACCAGCACCCTGGAGCGTACACAGAGACAGGTTAGTCAGATGGACCAGCACCCTGAGCGTACACAGAGACAGGTTAGTCAGACGGACCAGCACCCTGAGCGAACACAGAGACAGGTTAGTCAGACGGACCAGCACCCTGAGCGTACACAGAGACAGGTTAGTCAGACGGACCAGCACCCTGAGCGTACACAGAGACAGGTTAGTCAGACGGACCAGCACCCTGAGCGTACACAGAGACAGGTTAGTCAGACGGACCAGCACACTGAGCGTACACAGAGACAGGTTAGTCAGACGGACCAGCACCCTGAGCGTACACAGAGACAGGTTAGTCAGACGGACCAGCACCCTGAGCGTACACAGAGACAGGTTAGTCAGACTGACCTGCACCCTGAGCGTATACAGAGACAGGTTAGTCAGACGGACCAGCACCCCTGAGCGTACACAGAGACAGGTTAGTCAGACGGACCCAGCACCCTGAGCGTACACAGAGACAGGTTAGTCAGACGGACCAGCACCCTGAGCGTACACAGAGACAGGTTAGTCAGACGGACCAGCACCCTGAGCGTTCACAGAGACAGGTTAGTCAGACGGACCCAGCACCCTGAGCGTACACAGAGACAGGTTAGTCAGACGGACCAGCACCCTGAGCGTACACAGAGACAGGTTAGTCAGACTGACCTGCACCCTGAGCGTACACAGAGACAGGTTAGTCAGACGGACCAGCACCTTGAGCGTACACAGAGACAGGTTAGTCAGACGGACCAGCACCCTGAGCGTACACAGAGACAGGTTAGTCAGACGGACCAGCACCCTGAGCGTCACAGAGACAGGTTAGTCAGACGGACCAGCACCCTGAGCGTACACAGAGACAGGTTAGTCAGACAGACCAGCACCCTGAGCGTACACAGAGACAGGTTAGTCAGCCGAACCAGCACCCTGAGCGTACACAGAGACAGGTTAGTCAGACGGACCAGCACCCTGAGCGTACACAGAGACAGGTTAGTCAGACGGACCAGCACCCTGAGCGTACACAGAGACAGGTTAGTCAGACTGACCTGCACCCTGAGCGTACACAGAGACAGGTTAGTCAGACGGACCAGCACCCTGAGCGTACACAGAGACAGGTTAGTCAGACGGACCAGCACCCTGAGCGTACACAGAGACAGGTTAGTCAGACGGACCAGCACCCTGAGCGTACACAGAGACAGGTTAGTCAGACGGACCAGCACCATGAGCGTACACAGAGACAGGTTAGTCAGACTGACCTGCACCCTGAGCGTACACAGAGACAGGTTAGTCAGACGGACCAGCACCCTGAGCGTACACAGAGACAGGTTAGTCAGACGGACCCAGCACCCTGAGCGTACACAGAGACAGGTTAGTCAGACGGACCAGCACCCTGAGCGTACACAGAGACAGGTTAGTCAGACGGACCAGCACCCTGAGCGTACACAGAGACAGGTTAGTCAGACGGACCCAGTACCCTGAGCGTACACAGAGACAGGTTAGTCAGACGGACCAGCACCCTGAGCGTACACAGAGACAGGTTAGTCAGACGGACCAGCACCCTGAGCGTACACAGAGACAGGTTAGTCAGACTGACCTGCACCCTGAGCGCACACAGAGACAGGTTAGTCAGACGGACCAGCACCCTGAGCGTACACAGAGACAGGTTAGTCAGACGGACCAGCACCCTGAGCGTACACAGAGACAGGTTAGTCAGACGGACCAGCACCCCTGAGCGTATACAGAGACAGGTTAGTCAGACGGACCAGCACCATGAGCGTACACAGAGACAGGTTAGTCAGACTGACCTGCACCCTGAGCGTACACAGAGACAGGTTAGTCAGACGGACCAGCACCCTGAGCGTACACAGAGACAGGTTAGTCAGACGGACCAGCACCCTGAGCGTACACAGAGACAGGTTAGTCAGACGGACCAGCACCCTGAGCGTACACAGAGACAGGTTAGTCAGACGGACCAGCACCCTGAGCGTACACAGAGACAGGTTAGTCAGACGGACCAGTACCCTGAGCGTACACAGAGACAGGTTAGTCAGACGGACCAGCACCCTGAGCGTACACAGAGACAGGTTAGTCAGACTGACCTGCACCCTGAGCGTACACAGAGACAGGTTAGTCAGACGGACCAGCACCCTGAGCGTACACAGAGACAGGTTAGTCAGACGGACCAGCACCCTGAGCGTACACAGAGACAGGTTAGTAGACGGACCAGCACCCTGAGCGTACACAGAGACAGGTTAGTCAGACGGACCAGCACCCTGAGCGTACACAGAGACAGGTTAGTCAGACGGACCAGCACCCTGAGCGTACACAGAGACAGGTTAGTCAGACGGACCAGCACCCTGAGCGTACACAGAGACAGGTTAGTCAGACGGACCAGCACCCCTGAGCGTACACAGAGACAGGTTAGTCAGACGGACCCAGCACCCTGAGCGTACACAGAGGGCAGGTTAGTCAGACTGACCTGCACCCTGAGCGTACACAGAGACAGGTTAGTCAGACGGACCAGCACCCTGAGCGCACACAGAGACAGGTTAGTCAGACGGACCAGCACCCTGAGCGTACACAGAGACAGGTTAGTCAGGACGGACCAGCACCCTGAGCGTACACAGAGACAGGTTAGTCAGACTGACCTGCACCCTGAGCGTACACAGAGACAGGTTAGTCAGACGGACCAGCACCCTGAGCGTACACAGAGACAGGTTAGTCAGACGGACCAGCACCCTGAGCGTACACAGAGACAGGTTAGTCAGACGGACCAGCACCTGAGCGTACACAGAGACAGGTTAGTCAGACGGACCAGCACCCTGAGCGAACACAGAGACAGGTTAGTCAGACGGACCCAGCACCCTGAGCGCTACACAGAGACAGGTTAGTCAGACGGACCCAGCACCCTGAGCGTACACAGAGACAGGTTAGTCAGACGGACCCAGCACCCTGAGCGTACACAGAGACAGGTTAGTCAGACGGACCAGCACACTGAGCGTACACAGAGACAGGTTAGTCAGACGGACCAGCACCCTGAGCGTACACAGAGACAGGTTAGTCAGACGGACCAGCACCCTGAGCGTACACAGAGACAGGTTAGTCAGACGGACCAGCACCCTGAGCGTAAACAGAGACAGGTTAGTCAGACGGACCAGCACCCTGAGCGTACACAGAGACAGGTTAGTCAGACGGACCAGCACCCTGAGCGTACACAGAGACAGACTCCAGGACTTGTCATTCTATCCAATCCCACAGTCCTTACCCATTCCTCTCCTGCTGATTCCTTTATATGTCACTCCTATATCAACCCATGCCCCACTCCCACTCCACTCTACCTCCCAGTAACAGCGCCCAGTCAGACCCTCTCTACACAGCACCTGAGGCCAGAACTCAAATCTCTCTGGGTGATCAGGATACGGCTGCTTCTCTCTCCTACATGTCACCTTTCTGTTCTCCTCAGACAGAGAGGCGTCTGTTTACTGTGTTTAGGTCCAGTGTGAGATCACAGACATCTGATGGATGAAACCAGACACAATTTTAGAAATCATCATCATCCTGAACATACACAAACACACACACACACACACAACGGATACACACTCACACTCACATGCTGAACACACACACACACACACACAGAGAACACACACACACACATCCTGAACACACACACACACATCCTGAACACACACACACACACACACACACACACACTGAATACACACACACATTTCTAATGTAACAGGAACACGCCACACACACACACACACAGACACACACATTGTCAAAGTAACTCTTTGTAAACTTTGGTGTCCCGGATTTGTGCTTCTGTAGAACTACAGCTGATATTTAATATGACCAAGTAAGTAATGATGGTGGTCTTTGACTTTGACTTCACTTGAATTAAGACTTATTCTTAGTCATATTCTTCACAGCAGTCAACACTCACATTTTCTAAGTCCAGTTTTCATTGTGTTCTCTCCACCATGTTCCACACTGTATGGTAAGCAGAAGAACAGACAGTCATTGAGGGATACACCTGAACTCACACACACACACACACACACACACACACACACACACACACACACACACACACACACACACACACACACACACACACACTGGACACACACACACACAGTGTGTGTGTGTCCAGTGTGTGTGTGTCCAATGTGTGTGTGTGTGTCCAGTGTGTGGGTTGAGTGTGTGTGTGTGTGGGTCCAGGTGTGTGTGTCCGTGTGTGTTTTCTTTTTGTGTGTGTGTGTCCAGTGAGTGTGTGTGTGTCCAGTGTGTGTGTGTGTGTCCAGTGTGTGTGTGTGTCTACTGTGTGCGTGTGTGTCCAGTGTTTGTGTGTGTTTTTGTGTGTGTGTCCAGTGTGTTTGCGTGTGTCCAGTGTGTGTGTGTGTGTGTTTGTCCAGTGTGTGTGTGTGTGTGTTTGTCCAGTATGTGTACTGTACACACAAACACACACATATTGGACACATACAGACACACACACACTGGACCCCCACACACACTGGACACAAACACACAAACACACACTGGACACACACACACACACACACACACACACACACACACACACACACACACACACACACACACACACACACACACACACACACAAACCACTGGATACACAGCAACTCAAAAGCTTTTTCTGGGAGTGTGAGTGAGGAAGGATCTTTGGGTTCTCTGCCTCTCCTAGCAGCCTGTCATTCATCACCAAGCTGTTTGCTAACTCTGCTTCATGCGTTGCCAAAATAATTAGCTCTGTTTGTGCTCAGACAATCCTACATTTCACACATACACACACACACACCATTCACCTGCACTGCACAGGCCCCAGAAGCACTGAGAATACTGGGCCTCAATTGGCTCTCAGTCACTGCAGCAAATAGCTATCGCCATAATGAAAGGTTTTTAATACGAGTAGCTGTTTTCCCCTGATGTGTCTTTGTCAAACTGTGGAAGTTTATTTAGTGGTGAAAGTCATTCTCAATCATTTTAGCGTTCAACTGTCTCGGTAATTAGCAGGTTCAATGCAGCGAAGGGGTATTTTGGAATGACACCCTCCATTATATGGTGTGCAAGGACTGAACACTCGTTGGTGCAACACAGAATGTACCGAGATAGAAGGAGAGATTGTGGGTGTCTTTATGCCAACAAAGTGTGATTCCAGAGTTTCTACAGTGTTAAGTAGCCTTAGTTATGTTATTTTAAGGACCTATCTTGTGCCTCCTCGCCACAGCGCTACCGTGTCCTCAAGCAACTCAGCGAGAAGAAGCTGAAGGGTTTTTAAAGTGGACAACTTAAACGAAAACCATTCTCTTTTTTCATGAGTGTTCCAGAAGACAGACCTTCATTGCCAGGACAAATAGTGATGTTGTTTCCAAACCAAACTTCAAGGTCTTTAAGTGGAGTGTGTGTGTGTGGGTGTCGGTCACATATTAACAGAGCTCTCTGCCTAGGCTTCCTCACGGCACCATGACAACCAATACTTACAAAGTAATCCTTATTTTGAATATTTTTGAAATAGACCAAATTTATTTTGGCCTGAGAATATAAGACTTATAACTCTGAGAGAGCATCCAAGGGCTAGAATGATGTATATAGAATGTATGACAAACAATAATTTTTAAAAAATAATTCTAAAATCTTCAGAATTCTGAGATTTTTGTCCATAATACAGAATTCAAGCCAACATTCCAATCTCATTATGACTCAACAATTAAGCTAGGCTACAACCATAGAATTTGGAATTAGAACTTGGCTACAACAAGTTCCAAACCAAAGAAAACAACCAGCATATCCATTCACCACACCATAACTACTCAAGTGTATATCTTTTTAAATCTTCATAAGTGGACAGACATCGCGGAGGAGAGGTGAGTTAGAACATAATAATGTGTAAAAGTGTTTGACTTCTAAGGAAATCAGTGAAGGTAGGCCTACTTATTACCATTTAATAAATTATACCAGTTAGCCTGAAGGTAACTGAAGTTGGAAAACTGGCATGGCCAGACAGTTTTAAGAAAATGACATGGAAAAGATTCACACAAAATAAAAAAATAAAAGGAATACATGTTTCTCCATACATATTGATGCAGAGAGAAGTCATTGAGATGGAGAAAGAGATGACTGAAAGTGAGGAGATGGAGAAAGGCAACAAGATGAGGGGGGAACGAGAGATAGAAAGAGAAAGGCTAATTGAAGAGTTGCTGAGACAGATAAGGGAGACTGAGGCTTCTATTGAGGTAAACTGCTACCAATGGAAGCTGGAGAGAGAGTTGTTTGAGAAACAGAGAGAAAGTGCAGTGTCAGACAGAAAAAATATGGAGCTCAAGATGGCAAAGCTGAAGGTGCAGATCATACTGCACTTGGCCAAGATAGGGAAGTTGACCGTGGAGAACACGAGGCTGTCAGCTGAGAATGAAAGGCAGCGAGAGGTGATGGACAAACAGAGAGAAAGCACAGCGACCGACAAACAAACAATGGTGGACAAGATATCAAAGGTGAAGATGTCCTTGGCCAAGTTATGGAAGGTGACAGTGGAGAACAAGAAGAGACTGTTAGCTGAGAATGAAAGGGTGGGGAAGGAGCCGGGTGAGAGAGAGAATGGATGGAACCTCATAAGAAATGGTTTGGAGACAGCTTTGGCCAAAGCAGACCAGGAGAGGAATCAGACCCTAGTAGCCTGGAAGGAGGACAGGGGGAGATGGGCCAAGACCAAGGCTGGCCTACGAAGCCTCTTGGATCAACAGGGGGAAAGATGGATGAAGGAGGAGGAGATTAAGAGGAGGAGCACGCAGGCAGCAGAGGAGTGGATAATTGAGCTGAGAGAGAAGGAGAGAGCGATAGAGGCTCTGGAAAGAGAAAAGATGAGGATTCTGTGCCTGAATGGACAAGAGAAGAAGGGATGGGGAGATGGAAAGAGAGAGATGGAGAAGGAGAACTGGAAGATTACAGAGGAGCGGGAGAGAAAGAGTGGTGAAATTGAGAAAATGCAAAGGGACAAAGAGAGATGGGCAATAGAGAAGAGGGATGTGGTGGAGAGGATGAAGGAGGCGTACATAAAAGCTGTACCAGATGCAGACTGTCCTGAGGTTCAGAGAGCAAGAGCAGGCACAGGTACAGTACTCCATTTAACCAGTCACAGTTCAGGGAGGTCGTAAGTCACCTCCTAATGGTTATACTATCAGATTCAACAGATTAAGTTGACTGCATGCTAGAGAAGGAGTAATAATAATATTTCAGATCACTGACCAACATGTATGGACTTTCTCTTTCAGATGGAAACTAAACGCGCCCAGAG
The DNA here is from genome assembly GCF_020615455.1 of Coregonus clupeaformis. Classification (NCBI taxonomy): domain Eukaryota; kingdom Metazoa; phylum Chordata; class Actinopteri; order Salmoniformes; family Salmonidae; genus Coregonus; species Coregonus clupeaformis. Next base: position 404,912 of record NW_025533584.1, read on the forward strand.
AGTCAGGGCAAAGCAGGAGAAAAAAGGAGAGGAAAGAAAGAGACTTGTTGGAGAAGACCAAAGTAAAAGAACTGCTCAGAGCTAGAAAAGCAGAGAGTAAGGACGAAGTGAGGAAGAATAAGGAGAGGGGTGAAAGCCCACCTGGACGAGGTGGCAAGGAACTATAACGAAAAGAAACAGAGGGAGAAAGAAAGAGAAAAGCTGTTGAAAAAGGCATATGGCAAAGAAAATCACATGGTGTACATCCCAGACCTCATACTGAAGAAGATGTAAGAACACAACGCATATGGAAGAGTAAATATTATCAGCTAGCATTGGTCAAAAGTTCATTTCTATCTTCTTTCATTTAGTGGAATACTTCATCAATAAAATAATATGAGCATTTATTTGTCAGCATTCATTCCCATATGGAAGAAAGAACACACAAAATATAAGAAAAGTATAAGATGTGGATTAAAGGTTGATGTGGTTACTGGATAATGCAATGTGAAGGGCTGGATTCTATCAAATCGGAGGTGGAACTGCGTTAGAGATGGCAAATCCACAAGCAGCTCCTTGCATTAGCTTATCGCGTACACTGCCATTGGATGCAACTAGAGAGAGAGAGAGAGGCATCAACAGAATACCCTTAGGTGCATGAATGCCTAGTGTGTTTATGTATACGTGTGTGTCAGAGGAGGCTGGTGGGAGGAGGTATAGGAGGACAGGCTCATTGTAATGGCTGGAATGGAATAAATGGAAGAGTTTCCATATGTTTGATGTGTTTGATACCGTTCCATTTATTCCATTCCAGCCATTCCAATATGCCCATCCTCCTATACACACACATACTGAACACACACACACACTGGACACACACACTGACACACACTGGACACACAAACACACTTGATACACACATACTGTACACACACACACACTGGACACACACACTGACACACACTGGACACACAAACACACTTGATACACACACACTGGACAAACACACCCACACTCTGGACACACACACAGAATGGACACACACACACACACTGAACACACACTGGACACACACAAAGAGGACACACACACACTGGACACACACACACACACACTGGACAAACACACACACACACACACACACACACACACACAGGACACACACTCATACAAACTGAACACACACACACATACACACTGGAAACATACACACTGGACACACACACACCTGACACACACACACACACAGGACACACGGGACACACACACACACACTGGACACACACACTCACACACACTGGACACACACACACACACACACACAACTGACACACAAACACACACACACAGGACACACACACACACTGGACACACACACACACACCTGACACACAAACACACACACAGGACACACACACAGGACACACACACACACAGGACACACAAACACATTGAACACACACACACTGGACACACACACTGGACACACACACAGAGGACACACACACACACACACACACTGGACAAACACACATACACACACACACACGACACACAGTCATACACACTGGACACACACAAATACACACTGGAAACATACACACTGGACACATACACACCTGTAACACACACACACACAGGACACACACACACACACTGGACACACACACTCACACACACTGGACACACACACACACCTGACACACACATAAACACAGGACACACACACACACACACTGGACACACACACACACACACTGGACACGCACAAACACTCACACACACAAACTGGACACACACAATGGACACACACACATACGCTGGAAACACACACATACTGGACACACACACTGGACTAACACAAACACTCACACACTCAATGGACACACACACTGGACACACACACATACGCTGGACACACACACACTGGACACACACACACGACACACACACATACACACTGGACACACACACACACACAGGACACACACACTGGACACACACACACACTGGACACACACACACCTGACACACACACACACACACACAGGACACACACACACACTGGACACACACACACACACACACACACACTGGACACACACACATACACTGGACACACACACACTGGACACACACACTCGACACACACACATACACACCTGACACACACACACACACACAGGACACACACACTGGACACACACACACACTGGACACACACACACCTGACACACACACACACACAGGACACACACACACACTGGACACACACACATACGCTGGACACACACACACTGGACACACACACACGACACACACACATACACACCTGACACACACACACACACAGGACACACACACTGGACACACACACACACTGGACACACACACACCTGACACACACACACACACACAGGACACACACACACACTGGACACACACACACACACACACACACACACACACTGGACACACACACACACACTGGACACACACACACTGGACACACACACCCCTGACACACACACACACACACAGGACACACACACAGGACACACACACTCACACACACTGGACACACACTCACACACTGGACACACACACATAGACACTTAAACACACACACTCTGGACACACACACACACTGGACACACACACTGGACACACAAACTGACACACACTGGACACACAAACACAGTTGATACACACACACTGTACACACACACACCGGACAAACACAGACCGGACAAACACACACTGGACACACACACACACACAGGACACACACACTGATCACACACTGGACACACACACACACTGGACACACACACTGGACACACACACTGACACACACTGGACACACAAACACACTTGATACACACACACTGTACACACACACACTGGACAAACACAGACCGGACAAACACACACTGGACACACACACACACACACAGGACACACACACACTGATCACACACTGGACAAACACACCCACACACTGGACACACACACAGAATGGACACACACACACTTTGGACACACACACACACACTGGACACACACACACACACTGAACACACACACAATGGACACACACACACTGGACACACACACAGAGGACACACACACAATGGACACACACACACACACACAGGACACACACTCATACACACCGGACACACACACATACACACTGGAAACACACACACCTGACACACACACACACACAGGACACACACACACACACTGGACACACACACTCACACACACACCTGACAAACACACACAGGAAACATACACACAGGACACATACACACACAGGACACACACACACACACTGAACACACACACTGGACACACACACACTGGACACACACACAGAGGACACACACACACAGGACACACACTCATACACACTGGACACACACACATACACACTGGACACACACACACCTGACACACACACACACACACACACACAGGACAAACACACAGGACACACACACACACACTGGACACACACACTCACAAACACTGGACACACACACTCACACACACTGGACACACACACACACATCTGACACACACACAAACACAGGACACACACACACACAGGACACACACACTGGACACACACACACACACACACACACACACACACACACTGGACACACACACACACACACACACACACACACACTGGACACACACTGGACACACACAAACACTCACACACACACTGGACACACACACTGGACACACACACTGGACACACACACACACACAGGACACACACACTGGACACACACACACACTGGACACACACACACACACACACACACACACACACTGGACACACACTGGACACACACAAACACTCACACACACACTGGACACACACACTGGACACACACACTGGACACACACACACACACAGGACACACACACTGGACACACACACACACTGGACACACACACACACACTGGACACACGCACACCTGACACACACACACACAGGACACACACACAGGACACACACACACACTGGACACACACACACACACTGGACACACACACTCACACAAACTGGACACACACACACACACTGGACAAACACACATACACACTTACACACACACACTGGACACACACACACACTGGACACACACACTCACACACACTGGACACACACAAACACACACACACACACTGGACGCACACACTGGACACACACACACATACGCTGGACAAACACACACTGGACACACACACTCACAAACACTGGACACACACACACACATCTGACACACACACAAACACAGGACACACACACATGACACTCACACACACTGGACTTACACACACACACACCTGACACACACACACACACACACACACACTGGACACACATACACACACACACACACACACACACACACACACTGGACACACACTGGACACACACAAACACACACACACACACTGGACACACACACTGGACACACACACTGGACACACACACATACGCTGGACACACACACACTGGACACACACACACACGACACACACACATACACACTGGACACACACACACCTGATACACACACACACACACAGGACACACACACTGGACACACACACACACTGGACACACACACCTGACACACACACACACACACAGGACACACACACATACTGGACACACACACCCACACTGGACACACACACACACACACACTGGACACACACACACACTGGACACACACACACACTGGACACACACACACACACACACTGGACACACACAAACACACACACACACTGGACGCACACACTGGACACACACACACATACCTGGACACACACACACTGGACACACACACACACACACACACACACACACACACTTGACCCACACACACACAAACTGGATACACACACCTGACACACACATACACAAGACACACACACTGGACACACACACACACACTGACACACACACTAGACACACACACACACACACTGGACACACACACACTGGACACACACACACACACACACTTGACACACACACACACACTGGACAAACACACACACGACACACACACACACACTGGACACACACACACTGACACACACACACACAAGACACACACACTGGACACACACACACACACACACACACACACACACACACACACACACACACACACACACACTGGACACACACACACATACTGGACACACACACACTGGACACATGTCCTTGTGTTGGATTTTGATGAAAGGAAATCCCATATAGCCTACTGGACAGGACTTTGCTATGGCATCTTCTGTTTGGGTGTCTCAGGTCAGGTCTAAGCCATGATCAGAATGTGTCTCTGTGTCTATTTCCAGCCCTGCCATTTCTCCTGTCCTGATCTAGTGTTTCACCCCTGACCTCCTCACACCGTCTCACTGTCCATGTCTGCTTTTAGCTCCCACCTCTACTTCACTGTGTTATAATGGACCTTATGCTTGTTATGTCACCTCTGGAACCAGTTATCAAACATACTGACCTTTCTGACCCTATCCCATGGCCCTACTTTCTACAATTGAACATGTAAATTCCTCTATGAGTTTTGTTTAGTGTCCATTTACTTATCTATGTATTTGTTGTATATTGGGGTTGTGCCGCAGAGCATCATGGGGGGTTTGTATGTATTGAGATGATCACGTTCCAGATAAATGGTTGAACTGAGTCATCATTATTGAATTGTTATACAGACGTGGTTATGAAACCCACGCAGACATAACAAAAGATTGGTGATGAGTAAGTCTGAATCTACAGGAACTATTCTGTCTGGAAGTTGTGGGTTTTTACAACTGTTTAAAAATGTTATTTTCTGTGGTCCAGTCTAGGCAAATGTTAGCACAGTGTATTGATAGCAGAGGCAAGTGCATAGTCGAGCTAGCTAAGAAAGAGAGTTAACCAGTGGTGTAAAGTACTTAAGTAAACATACTTTTACTTTTACTACTATAAAAGTACTTTTACTTGACCAAAGTACTGTTATTTTGAATGCTTAGCAGGACAGAAAATGGTCCAATTCACACACTTATCAAGAGAACATCCCTACTGCCTCTGATCTGGCAGACTCACTAAACACATGCTTTGTTTGTAAATTGTCTGAGTGTTGGAGTGTGCCTCTGGCTGAACGTAATTTTAAAAACAAGAAAATTGTCTGGTTTGCTTTATGTAAGGAATTTGAAATGATTTATACTTGTACTTTTACTTTTGATACTTAAGTATATGGAGAATTATGACTTTGCTAATGTTTTCAAGTGGAACCTGAGAGGATGTTTTATTCAGTTTCAGAGGGAGCCGTTTTAGAGTGACACCTAATAGAACATAGGGAGTCTGTTTGTTGTAGGGGTCAGTATGGGGAACCACCCATATTTTGGGAAAGATTATAAGTATGGGCTAGAGACAAAGAACATTAGAACAGACTTATTATTTTGGGACTCTGTTCAGTGGATGCTCATATACAAGTCTGTAAACTTTGCTGAATCTTGTGATATGAATAAAACTTGATGGATCCAAAGTTCATGTATTACGCAGACTCCTGCGTTGTAACAGTATATAGAGGGGATATTGTGGAGATACTTAAAGGAAATTTTTCACCAGAACCACTAGTTAATGCTGAAAGGTTCAGGTTCCACAGGAGACATCAGGAAGAGGGAGAATCAGTAACAATGTTTGCTGCTGCATTAAAGAAACTACCAGAACACTGTGAGTTTAATGCTGTTCTAAATGACATCATTAGAGACAGACTAGTATGTGGGCTACGGAGTGAAGCTACACAAAAGAGACTGTTGACTGAAAGTCATCTGACCTTGGCAAAGGACATTGAAATCAGTGTGTCCATGGAACTAGCTGCTAAAGAGGCTCACCAGTTGAGTTCATCAGGAACTTAGTGGGTTCATCTAACAATCCTAATCACCAGCTGATACATTTTAATCTCATACACAGGGTAAACCTTCCACCTAGAAAACATAATTTTATATAAATCACAACTGCTCCTCTGTGTGATCTATGTAATCAAGGTGCCTTGGGCTCCTTTAATTATATGTACTGGGAGTGACCAGGGGACATGTTTTGGAAAGAGGTATCCTCATACCTTGTTCCCCCAAACTCACCACTGTCATTACAGCAAAGACGTATAATGTTGTCAGGTTGGACAGCAGCTAAAAATATTTTGGAACTAAGATGGCAACCACCACACCTCATTGGATCAGCACTTTTATAGATATCATTTATTTAGAACTATCCACTGCTAGGATCAATGGGGCTAGCCAAACAACAATTGCAGCTGAAACCATAAAATAACTCCTGTAGTTGGTTTTACCCAACAGATTAACCGTTAATTATAATTTTTGTGCAAATGTGTACCTTGATTTAGTATTTAATTTAATGGAGATCAGGTTGGGTGTGTTGGGGTGGTCCCAGGAGGGGTTGGAGGGTGGGTTGGGGTGGTCCCAGGAGGGGTTGGAGGGTGGGTTGGGGTGGTCCCAGGAGGGGTTGGAGGGTGGGTTGGGGTGGTCCCAGGAGGGGTTGGAGGGTGGGTTGGGGTGGTCCCAGGAGGGGTTGGAGGGTGGGTTGGGGTGGTCCCAGGAGGGTTGGAGGGGTGGGTTGGGGTGGTCCCAGGAAGGGGTTGGATGGTGGGTTGGGGGTGGTCCCAGGAGGGGTTGGGGTGGGTTAGGGGTGGTCCCAGGAGGGGTTGGAGGGTGGGTTGGGGTGGTCCCAGGAGGGGTTGGAGGGTGGGTTGGGGTGGTCCCAGGAGGGGTTGGGGTGGTCCCAGGAGGGGTTGGAGGGTGGGTTGGGGTGGTCCCAGGAGGGGTTGGAGGGTGGGTTGGGGTGGTCCCAGGAAAGGTTGGAGGGTGGGTTGGAGTGGTCCCAGGAGGGGTTGGAGGGTGGGTTGGGGTGGTCCCAGGAGGGGTTGGAGGGTGGGTTGGGGTGGTCCCAGGAGGGGTTGGAGGGTGGGTTGATGCAGCTGAGGTGGGTGATTGTATATGTGGTTTATTATAATTGTATTTATCTGCAATAACTAGTTTCCATAACATACTGATATATATTTTAACAGTATTGTGTCTCTAGCTGTATAACCATTCCTGCTGCTAGTTGTTCTTGTCTGTGTTTCTTTAAAATAAATACAAAGTTGATCACAAAAAAAGGAAAAGTGCACAGAGTTTCAACTGAAAATCAGAGACCGGGAAATCAAGTCACATGTTTCCACTGTGGCAAGGTGGGACATCAGGTATCAACATGCTGGTGTAAGGACATGGATTGTCCAGCCTGTGGTAAAAAGGGCAACATCGAACAAGTCTCCAGAAACAAAAAGAGAACAGAGAACAGGAAACAGACATTCCAACGAAAGACAAATAGACATGTTCACACTGTTGAGTAAGAGAACACTGAGGTGAGTGACTCATCAGACCAGGAAGTCACACTGAAAACCTGACTTTTCTGGCGGGCCGCACGGATACTATGTCTCCCCCTACAGAGGGACAGCCGGTGAGTATGGAGATTGACACAGGGGCAGCTGTATCTCTTGTGTCAGAATAAAGACACTGAAACACCTTCCACTTCAACCAGCGCTCCTCGTGTTAAAGACTTACACATGTGAATCTGTCGCTGTGAGAGGCATCACTGATGTCACAGTTCAGGTAAACAGACAAACTGAAAAGCTGCCACTCTATGTTGTGAAAGGAGACTATGCATCACTACTGGGATGTTCATAGTTGGAGAAAATCACACTGGACTGGCCATCAGTGCATACAATGAAACATGGAGACACAGACCTACCTGCCATCTTAAAGAAACATGGAGAAGTATTTAATGGACAGCTGGGTAGTAGGAACGACATTACAGGGAAGCTTAGCATTATGCCAGACAGCAAACCAACGTTTCTGAAAGCAGGACCTGTACCTTATGCTATCAGACCAAAGGTCAAGGCTGACTTGGAGGCTTTAGTCAAGAACAAAGTACTGGAGCCGGTCAGCATGAGTGAATGCATGAGCAACACGCATCTACCAGTCCTTAACACTAGAACCGCCTGTTCTTTCAGCATATAAGAACCCGCTAGAGAAAGTTACCAGGCGTCTACTTTAGCAAATGCATCAGATGCATATCAACCAGCAAGGTGCAAGGTGTTCAAACATGGTTTGTTAAATAAACGCTTGATAAATAGTGCATCATATATTGTAAAGGATTAATTGCATGAAGAAATATTTGTGGAAATATATCAATAAAAAAATAACAACAATAGTTAATTCTACAAAAAAGGCCTATACCCTATTTCTGTTTCCCTTACAATCAAAACATTACAGTGTAAACCATTTAATCAACTTTATTTGTAGATTCAACTAGTAATAGAGTTATATTACTTAATAAAGTCCATTTACAGTTTATTTTGACAAAGTACAAATGAAAAAAGTATAATAATAATAATATAACTAGCCAGGTGTTCAGGTGAAATGATTTGCTGTATTCCTAAACAAAAGCACCAGTGCATGAACAATTGTAAAGGATGAATTGCATAAATAAATATTTGTGGAAATATATTAATGACAAGATATAAAACAATAATGTGTTGATTGTATCAGACACTGTACCGAGCCTTTACACATGAACCAATCACGTCTTCTCTTTATGCTTCGGGTCCACAAACAAATCAAATCGGTTCCCTGCACACAGTTTTCATTGGCCTTGTTTGGTGTGTACCTGCTGTCTTGACATTGTGTCTTTTTCCCAGTGGGAGCTGTGGTTCTTGGGGAAGAGGGAGAGCAGGACCTGCTGTCTTGACATTGTGTATTTTTCCCCAGTGGGAGCTGTGGTTCTTGGGGAAGAGGGAGAGCAGGACCTGCTGTCTTGACATTGTGTATTTTTCCCCAGTGGGAGCTGTGGTGCTTGGGGAAGAGGGAGAACAGGACCTGCTGTCTTGGCATTGTGTATTTTTCCCCAGTGGGAGCTGTGGTGCTTGGGGAAGAGGGAGAACAGGACCTGCTGTCTTGGCATTGTGTATTTTTCCCCAGTGGGAGCTGTGGTGCTTGGGGAAGAGGGAGAGCAGGACCTGCTGTCTTGGCATTGTGTATTTTTTCCCCAGTGGGAGCTGTGGTGCTTGGGGAAGAGGGAGAGCAGGACCTGCTGTCTTGGCAGCCTGCTTGGTGACTGTAGCTTCTTTCTCTGCGTTCATGTGGTTCTCACCAAGCTCACATGCCAGATCCATGATGAAATGTCTCCTGCTGACTGTCTTGTCAAGGCATTGCTTGTACAACAAGTGTTGATAGCAGACATGTCGAGCACATTGTAGAACACCGGTCAACAGGCCAGCGGAAGACCCCTTAAGAGGAGAGTACCCCCCTTTTACAGAGTACAGTCAACAGGCCAGAGGAGAGTACCCCCTTTTACAGAGTACAGTCAACAGGCCAGAGGAGAGTACCCCCTTTTACAGAGTACAGTCAACAGGCCAGAGGAGAGTACCCCCCTTTTACAGAGTACAGTCAACAGGCCAGAGGAGAGTACCCCTTTTACAGAGTACAGTCTGGACATCTAATCTACCGCATCCAAAACAACCTTTAACATAAAATAAAATAGAATAGAAAGGTTATAATTATATAGAATGATAATACTAATAGTAATAATATGAATGTAATATAATAAAAGGGGATCCTATTTGGTGTTTGGCAGATGGGAAGGCTATCTGTATATGGTAGAGATACTGTATATACCTTTGTGTTATTGTAGTATGTCACTGTCTCCGGTTTCTTCTTCTGGTCACCGCCGGTGGCAACAGTGGGGTGCATGGTGCTAGGGAAGCTAACACTTATTTATTTAACATCTGTACACCGTGAGTGTTGCTTTACCACTCTCCATCACACCGTGAGTGTTGCTTTACCACTCTCCATCACACCGTGAGTGTTGCTTTACCACTCTCCATCACACTGTGAGTGTTGCTTTACCACTCTCCATCACACCGTGAGTGTTGCTTTACCACTCTCCATCACACCGTGAGTGTTGCTTTACCACTCTCCATCACACTGTGAGTGTTGCTTTACCACACTCCATCACACCGTGAGTGTTGCTTTACCACTCTCCATCACACCGTGAGTGTTGCTTTACCACTCTCCATCACACCGTGAGTGTTGCTTTACCACTCTCCATCACACCGTGAGTGTTGCTTTACCACTCTCCATCACACCGTGAGTGTTGCTTTACCACTCTCCATCACACCGTGAGTGTTGCTTTACCACTCTCCATCACACAGTGAGTGTTGCTTTACCACCCTCCATCACACCGTGAGTGTTGCTTTACCAGCAGCTTCTGCCTTTGTTTGTTCACTGTTCCGAGCAGCTAGTCTTCTTTACGTTCTGTTTCAGCTCAGCCGTCTCCCCATCCTGATAATAAAGTGTTTTATTGGTATCTTCCACTAGATGGCAGTAAACACCTGCTGTAACTAGACTACGACCGTATGTGTTCGGTTTCTGATTGGGCCATATCATAAGGCAGTTTCCCAGAGGAGGAGTGCTGATCTAGGATCAGGTCCCCCCTGTCCATCTAATCTGTTTCATTATGATCTAAAAGGAAAAACTGATCCCAGATCAGTACTCCTACTCTTTATGAATACTGTCACAGGTGACTCCTCAAGACATTTAAATATTTCTCCTTAAACCACTCAAATGTTGTTTTAGCAGTATGCTTAGGGTCATTGTCCTGCTGGAAGGTGAACCTCCATCCCAGTCTCAAATCTCTGGAGGACTGAAACAGGTTTCCCTCAAGAATTTCCCTGTATTTAGCGCCATCCATCATTCCTTCAATTCTGACCAGTTTCCTAGTCCCTGCCGACGAAAAACATCCCCACAGCATGATGCTGCCGCCACCATGCTTCACTGTGGGGATGGTGTTCTCGGGGTGATGAGAGGAGTTGGGTTTGCCACAGACATAGCATTTTCCTTGATGGCAAAAAAGCTACATTTTAGTCTCATCTGATCACAGCACCTTCTTCCATATGTTTTGGGAGTCTCCTACATGGCTTTTGGCGAACACCAAACGTGTTTGCTTATTTTTTTTCTTTAAGCAATGGCTATTTTCTGGCCACTCTTCCGTAAAGCCCAGCTATAGGAGATATAGCATCCTATTAGACCCTAAGATATAGCATAAGATGCTATGCCACCTGTATATCTCTAATATTACCCATAGCTGTAGTTACATTCCCAAGACATTTACATTACATTTTCCTCATTTAGCAGACGCTCTTATCCAGAGCGACTTACGGTAGGTATGTACAAGTATCTCCTCCAACAATTGCACACACACCTCCTTGAGCAGCCGTAATAGCATCCAAGGCTATGCGATTATCAGTAGCATACTGTCTAATGAGAGCCAACTCAGAACCAATAGCTTGAAAACCCATGACAGTAGCATTACCCACTCTAGCAACATCATGACATGTCAATGCTATGAGATAATGATTAGATTATTGCAATTCTGTATTTCCAAAAATAGTCTTAAAAACTAACTGAATATGTGTAGATATCTTAAAATCTTGAGGTATTGCTTTGTATCTAGTAGCCAAATCAATTGGATTTGTATTCTTTAAATGTTCATATCCCATAAGTTCCGTAGTGTCCCCCCTAAAACGTCCAGTAAGATTCTTATCAACCAATTCAACAGGCTGAACAACATAGATGAGATCATTTAAAGTACAGACTCCACATATTCCCCTGAACAGTGGAGGAAGAGCAGTCCATATATTATTTCCACAACACCAAAAAAAAAATCGGTAATGTTCCCTTTCTTGATATGCGATACTTTCCCCCCATATCCTTAAACATCATGAGACATTGAGAAGCTCTCAGAAAACCAACATCTATTACTGATAACTCTCCTCTCTGCCTTCCCTTTACATACACATCAAATACAGAAGACGCATTTACCATAGCTGAGACTTTAGTGGGTACAATTGATAAATCACTTGGTACTTGAATGATATGCTGATCATAAAAGATCGGACATCTAGTAACGGATGGCCAATGTTCCTGAATCGCATAAATGGTTGAATGGACCTTATTCAGATCCCTCCCATTCTCCTGTCTTACAGATATGTTAGTATAAATAACATACTGAGACATCTTGTGAAGAATCCGATCAACCTTGATAATCATGTTATTGATTTTACCAATGTAAATGTTATTTCGGCAAAATTATCGGTCTGACTGATTGTGATCCCATCTCAGGATGAGTGTTCAATACATACTGATAAGCAATAATGCATAGGGTCGGCAATCCTTCTGACCCTTGCAGAGGAACCGCCCAATAAGGAAATACATCCTCAGTCGATTTGGGAATCAGTGAACACACATAACATTAATTTTGAGTCAACTTCCTAACTTTCTGCTTAAGGGTTTTGTACCACAAATTAGACGCTATGGGATGAATAGAATTCACTTGTGAATCCATATTCTCATAAATAATAATTTCTTCATTCTCTACCAACTCAGCAGTCTGATCCTCAGGTAAAGTCGCTGGCCGAGTGATTGGATCATTTATACCCCCAAATACCACTTTCCTTGGTATCCAATAAGGAGCACAAACCCCTTGCCAATATTGTGGAAGGTCGGTATATGAGTGATCCCCACAATACCATACCATGTAACCAGTTGCTGGCCAGGGCAAATTACTATCCAAAAAAATCTTCTTATCTGGACATCCCTGTGTAATCCCCATTTTATATAGAATTGTATGACTAGCTATAGAAGTCATGCTGGTTAGAGGTACTGCCTTCTGCTTAGTCCTGATTGCTACTTGTTGAATACTTGCATAAGCTAGCGAATCTCTCTGAACCAAAAATGTTGGCGTCAACCCTTTCCATAACCCATTACAATATTCTACGGTTGGTGTGCTAGCACCTGTTGCCGCTAATGACATTATAAGTATTAAGACTTCCTCTCCTTCAACCGATTCATATTCAACGTTAACCCTTGTCAATTCCTCACTTAAAACCACAAAAGTAACATTATTAACATAAAAAGGCTTTTACACCCTGTAGCTCTGAGAGGATAATACAAACAATGCATGTCATGCTCAGATACAGGAACGTGTTCCATCGCCTCCATTTCTATGTAGACGTCCGTCTGACTAACCTGTCTCTGTGTACGCTCAGGGTGCTGGTCCGTCTGACTAACCTGTCTCTGTGTACGCTCAGGGTGCTGGTCCGTCTGACTAACCTGTCTCTGTGTACGTTCAGGGTGCTGGTCCGTCTGACTAACCTGTCTCTGTGTACGCTCAGGGTGCTGGTCCGTCTGACTAACCTGTCTCTGTGTACGCTCAGGGTGCTGGTCCGTCTGACTAACCTGTCTCTGTGTACGCTCAGGGTGCTGGTCCGTCTGACTAACCTGTCTCTGTGTACGCTCAGGGTGCTGGTCCGTCTGACTAACCTGTCTCTGTGTACGCTCAGGGTGCTGGTCCGTCTGACTAACCTGTCTCTGTGTACGCTCAGGGTGCTGGTCCGTCTGACTAACCTGTCTCTGTGTACGCTCAGGGTTGCTGGTCCGTCTGACTAACCTGTCTCTGTGTACGCTCAGGGTGCTGGTCCGTCTGACTAACCTGTCTCTGTGTACGCTCAGGGTGCTGGTCCGTCTGACTAACCTGTCTCTGTGTACGCTCAGGGTGCTGGTCCGTCTGACTAACCTGTCTCTGTGTACGCTTAGGGTGCTGGTCCGTCTGACTAACCTGTCTCTGTGTACGCTCAGGGTGCTGGTCCGTCTGACTAACCTGTCTCTGTGAACGCTCAGGGTGCTGGTCCGTCTGACTAACCTGTCTCTGTGTTCGCTCAGGGTGCTGGTCCGTCTGACTAACCTGTCTCTGTGTTCGCTCAGGGTGCTGGTCCGTCTGACTAACCTGTCTCTGTGTACGCTCAGGGTGCTGGTCAGTCTGACTAACCTGTCTCTGTGTACGCTCAGGGTGCTGGTCCGTCTGACTAACCTGTCTCTGTGTACGCTCAGGGTGCTGGTCCGTCTGACTAACCTGTCTCTGTGTACGCTCAGGGTGCTGGTCCGTCTGACTAACCTGTCTCTGTGTACGCTCAGGGTGCTGGTCCGTCTGACTAACCTGTCTCTGTGTACGCTCAGGGTGCTGGTCCGTCTGACTAACCTGTCTCTGTGTACGCTCAGGGTGCTGGTACGTCTGACTAACCTGTCTCTGTGTACGCTCAGGGTGCTGGTCCGTCTGACTAACCTGTCTCTGTGTACGCTCAGGGTGCTGGTCCGTCTGACTAACCTGTCTCTGTGTTCGCTCAGGGTGCTGGTCCGTCTGACTAACCTGTCTCTGTGTACGCTCAGGGTGCTGGTCCGTCTGACTAACCTGTCTCTGTGTACGCTCAGGGTGCTGGTCCGTCTGACTAACCTGTCTCTGTGTACGCTCAGGGTGCTGGTCCGTCTGACTAACCTGTCTCTGTGTACGCTCAGGGTGCTGGTCCGTCTGACTAACCTGTCTCTGTGTACGCTCAGGGTGCTGGTCCGTCTGACTAACCTGTCTCTGTGTACGCTCAGGGTGCTGGTCCGTCTGACTAACCTGTCTCTGTGTACGCTCAGGGTGCTGGTCCGTCTGACTAACCTGTCTCTGTGTATGCTCAGGGTGCTGGTCCTTGTCGCTAAGTCTAATTTTTACATTATTGTTCATATAGTCATGATTTAACCTTCTATTTTCATTGTCAGATTTGTTGAAGTAATTATTGTCCTTAACCATCTTCTCCCTCATCTTAAAATTGTCAATCACTAGCCCCCCCAGAGATAACTTCTGTCAGAGTTATAAGGACTATGATAAATGTCCCTGATGCAATATCTCCACTCATCCTTCCCAGGAGTTTGCATCTCGTCATGGTTTTCTCCATGATCCCTCCAGAAACTCCCACTTTTCTCTCCACCACCACCTAGGTCTGATAAAAGAAAAACAAATACACAAAAACAAACACAGAAATAATAATGAATATAAGAATAACACAACACTATAATAACAATGGAAGTCTATACAAATATCCCCTTAAGTTCAGTCCTTCCCCAACTCCTCCGAAGTTGGTGTCTGTGTCCTAGGTGCTCCTTTAAGCCTGGACGCATGTATCCACTGCGGTTGACCTTTAACCTTAACCGCTGTACGTGTCACCAGAAGAACCTGGGTTGGACATCCATAACGTGGCTCTCCTTGTATAATCACAGGTTTTAAACTTCGTACCAGAACATAATCTCCTGGTTGAAAATTGTGTATCGGTTTCTCCCCTGGTGAGGGAAGGGAATCGATAACCTGTTGAGAATATTTGGAAACAAAAGAAAACAAATGTTGAACATCATTTTGTTGCAATTCCTGTAGCTGTGTCATATCCACCACTGGATTCTCCTTCATCAGTGCACCTAGAGGAAAAGCTCTAGCCATCAACACTTCATGAGTAGACAATCCCGTACACGCATTAGGCATCGCTCTTATTGATAAGAGCACTAAAGGTAATGCCTCCAACCAATTCATCCTCCTCTCTAGATGTACTTTCATCAGTTTATCCTTAATCGTTTTATTAGTGCATTCCACCTGTGCCGAACTTTGCGGAGAATAAGGAATATGAAACGTCCACTTCATCCCTAACGCTGCCGATAACTGTCTAGTTATTCTCGACTTAAAAGGCGTGCCATTATCGGAATCAATACCCATAGGTAAACCAAACCTAGGAATGATATGTTCCATCAGACACTTCACTACTGTTTGAGCATTCTCTTTTCTTGTCGCAAAAGCTGTGTTACTCCATGAACATAGGCAATAACAGAATCATAAGCTAACTTCGGTAACGCAACTCTATCATCGATACATTTCCATAAACCGTTTTCATCCTTGTACAACCCTTTATGCCCCATCATCTCACTTCATAATCAGTTGCTTGGTTCTGAAAAGACCTTGAAATTATCACATGTGAACGGAGGATTCTCCTGACTAATTAGTTGTACTGCAATTAGTTCATTTTCCATCCATGGTTGAAAAGATCCAAACATAGCTGCATCATGAGCACATTTATCTGCTAAATGATTCCCTCTTGCTATCTCCGAATCTTCCTTTGAATGACCTTTACATTTGACAATAGCAATGTTATCAGGTAACATCATAGCCTTAATCAAACTTTTAACTAAATCGGCTGAATATGTTCCCTGCATTAGTCACAAAACCTCTATTTTCCCATATTTTGCTAAAATCATGTGCTACTGAAAAAGCATATTTGGAATCAGTGTATATGGTTACAGTTTTATCCGCAGCATAAATACACGCTCTTGTTAAAGCAATTAATTCAGTAGCCTGAGCTGAGGAAACTGATATTTTATATGCTTCAATGCACTGTCCTTCATTATCCACAACAGAAAATCCTGACAATACCGTTTTATCATCTGGTCTCATTGCTGAACCATCACAATACAAAACCATATCATTATTATCTAATGCAGTCTGTTCCAAATCAGCCCTCACGCTAGATGTGGCATTAATGAGTTCCATACAATCATGTATGAGATCTTCATCATCTATACTACTTTCAACTCCATGTAACAATGCCTTTAGATTCAAATCTGGGTTCGTATGTGTTGCAGTAGAAATAGTCACATTTTGAGTTCCCGTCAAAATATGTTCGTAATTGCTACGCCTTTGGCTAGTCATGTGTTGCGTTGTTATATTTAGCTAAATGATATTCACTGTGTGGGAAGTGTGCAATATCAATGGATATGCTAACACAATAGTTTGGGATTTTTCTACCATTAATGCAGCAGCAGCCACAGCTCTCAAGCAGGGAGCCATACCTTTAACAATCATTGGTAGCATCTTACTATAATAAGCAACAGGTCGCATACCCTCTCCATGCATTTGAGATAAAACAGCTGGCACAACACTGTCATCCTCTGACACATATAGATGGAAGGTCAGATTGTAATCCGGTAACCCCAGTGCTGGAGAATTGCATAAAAGATACTTGATGTGACGAAAAGAGTGTTTCATTTCATCAGTCCACACAATATCCTCAGGAGCATCCTTCTTCGTTGCACAGCGCAGTATCGAATCATACACTGCGTATTCAGCCAACCAAGGTCTGCAATAATTCACAAGTCCCAAAAAAGACAACATTCCAGTCTTATTCCTTGGCTTTTCAATGTCTTTGATCGCTTGCACCCTCTCTGGTGACAAAAATCTACATCCATTGCGTAGTATATATCCCAGATAATTGACAGCCTCCTTACAAGACTGTAGCTTGGCGAGTGATGCCCTGTGACCCCCATTAGCCAGATGCGTTAGTAGTGCAATTGAATCCTTAGCACACTCTTCCTCGCATGAAGAAGCATTTAATATGTCATCAACGTACTGTAAAAGCGTCGAATTGCATGGGAGAGACAATTAAGCCAAGTGCCTATTAACCACTGAACTATATACTGCTGCTGAATCAATAAATCCCATTGGTAGACGACACCGAATATATTGTTCCCCTTTAAATGTAAAAGCAAAAAAAGGCTGTGTTTTTTCGTGTACAGGAATGGAGAAGTATGCCGAGCATAAATCAACAACAGTATACCACTTAGAATTAGCAGGCAAAGCCGTTAATATTGAATTAACATCAGGCACAATCGGAGATACCGGTATTATTGCCTCGTTCATTTTCCTGAAATCCTGTAAATCGATATTTCTTACTGCCTGGTTTTAAAATCGGGTTTATAGGTGTATTATTCGGGGACATGCCTTTGTAAAACACCTCTTGTTGTAACAAACTGTCAATTATAGGACTAATACCCTCTTCTTTTTCCTTAGATAAAGGATATTGTTTAATAAAGACTGGATATTTATTTGGATCAATCTTTGCCTCATAAGGCGGAACATCAATTAACCCCACATGATTAGCATGCAAAGCCCATAACGAAGATGGTACCCCACTCAACATGCATGGAGGACATAAAGTTATGACATTTTCCTCATCCATACTAATCAATGGTTTAACGTCTATCTGTAAATCTTTAACAAAAAAATGCTTTGGCTCCAAACCATAAGACCAAAAAATATAACCCTTGTTTCTCTCCTCCCCTAACAATATCATTAGAAGTATCTTTCCATAATAATAACAGGCCGTGTGGTGATATGAAAAAACGTTGTGGAATTTCCTGCATTGCATCCACTTCAATTACTTTATCCGAAAAAGGCATATTTACAACCTTCATTGAAATTATCATTGTAGCCGCTGCTGCATGGCAAGAAGCTAATCTTTTTATCCCTTCCATAGTAAATAATTTTGACACAAACTCTGCCTTAATCAATGTGGTTTTCGCCAAGTATGTACATTGAGTGCTATTAGAGAATAATTGATATGCAGAACTTGGCGGAATGTGTACCTCCATGCCCTCTTGTGAGCAAAAAATGGTCGCATTAAGTTTACTAAGAAGGTCTCTTCCCATTAACGCCATCGGAGTTGTAGCGCTGACTATAAATGAATGTTGGAAATTACCATCATCCAATTCAATTTGCAATGGTAAAGATATAAGATCAATTTGTGTAGTTCCACTAATTCCGATAGACTGGACCTTCTGAGTACTTAAAGGACACTTTAAATCTTGTTGCCGTAAACATGACATAGTTGCCCCTGTATCAATTAGAAATGGGATTATTTTACCAGATACACATAAACTTAACTGTGGTATTTCTAATGGGTTGTCCGAAATATGCAATTGTGGTGCATTTATCATGTATTTAACTTCTTTCCTGTCTATCGGAGTTCTATGTCATTGTCCCCACAATTAATTCCCCGGATTTTCAACTCTAGGGTTATTTTGGGAATTAGGTTGCGGTTTATCCGGATTCCAATTCCCCCTCTCTCTATCACCATATTCCCGTCTATTCTCATCCATCAATCGAACGGTACAATCTTTCCGCCAATGTCCCCATTGTTTGTAATAATTACAAGTATCTTTATCTCTATTAAACTTCCTTCTTCCTCCTCTGGAATTACCATTAGACCTGCCTCTACCTTGATTGGTATTATAGGACACGAATCGCTGATATTGTACCTGTTTATCCTGCGGTTTGTATTGGGGAAATTGCATTGCCTGAATTGTAGGTTTATGCTCATTGAATAATCCTACCGCCTCTAATTCCCTAATCTGTTTTAATAGCTGTAAAGGTCTTGCTGTGTATATTTCAGGTGTTGCTAGTTTAAGTGTATATGCAGACCCTTGGTCCAAGCCATTCAAAAACATGCTTACGAAAAAAGTGTCCTCCGCATCATTTATTTCCAATTTAGCGTCCTCTCTCCATGTTTAAAAAAAATCATATGATAAAGTCTCACATGAGGTTATTGTAGTGTCGAGTCAATGCTGGTAATTATTGCTGTAAACAAAGGAGTCCGCTTATACTGAACTTTGATCATAAGGTTTATTCATATCCCAAGATTTCAGCATAAGTTTACGGATGTCATGACCACCCGGAGAGCGGCGTCCCAGATTGCAATGTCCGCTCTAACCTCTTCTTCGTTTTTACCCAGTATATATAATCTTCCCAAGAAATGGGTGGCTCCCTCTACTGTCCAATCCCCTGTCTACAACACACACTTCCTGTCTGTTGTATGTGGCGTCACACTAAAACAATTCCCTCTGACACTAAAATAAACATCCTCTCAGGTTCCACTTGAAAACATTAAAAAAGTCATAATCTTAATACACAACATATTCCCCCCTTCGAGACTAACTAAAAGTCTCGAAAACAAACAGAATAGGATTATGACAAGTAACAATTTATCTTATTGAGTATTTTTAACATTAAACCAAAAACATTTCTCTCTAGAGTGTAAATACCTTTCTATGAAATATGAACAAATGTTTATGAAGTGTGAATACATTACTATGAAATATGAACAAATCTTTATGGAGTGTAAGAGCGAAAAACCTGTCTGGCAGCCTTCTTTCAATATCCATCCATCAATCAAGACAGTAAAATTCTCTCACGGCCCCTCTGCCCCAGGCAACCACCTAGGTACTCCAGATCAATTCATAAATCTTTATCAATGCATTTGAAACTATGATGCAATTAAATACACATGAAAGCCCCAGCAAACAAAATACTATCCAAAATGTCAACTCTCAGGGTGGTTGACCCATCGGACCCTACAGTGGATCTCTATCCCTGCCTAGACTCCATGTCCCTAAACATTCACGAAATAAACAAAAACATCTAAGATCCCCACATGTATTCAATAACATCAAATATCATTCTACAAAAATTAATACAGAAAGAATATGACACAAATTATGTATTACACATGCAAATATGTCTATATTTCATTGCAGACACTGGAATGTAGTCCACTACACTTCATCTCCCCGTAGTCTCGACTTCCAATGCATCGTTGATGATGGAATCGGAACATTTCCACACCTTCCTTGTTCAATCTCCTCCAGTTCCCTTCATATTGTCCTTTCATATTGTCCTTGTTTGAGTATTTCAATCTCTACATATTCCCCCAAATGCTTCTGGAAGAAAAGAAAAGACCAAACAGTATCTTTTGCAAAACAACACTTTCAAATTAAAACATCAATATCAACTAAGAATATAAAAAATGATATAAAATGATATATGAATCACATTATCCTATTTCCCCCCTTTGATTCATAACAACATACTAAAATCACACTAATATTGAAAAACATTTAAAAATGATCAAATAATCAAAAATTATATTTATCCATCAATACTCCATCCAGTCCCACTTGTCCCTCTTCATCCAGATCAGGAACAGTCAACAACGGCATCTGAGTGTTGTCTCCAGTCATCACTACTCCAACCTATCTCAATATCATAGCTTTCTCAAAGGTCAGTAACAAATTACAAACATCACACACAGTGCTATCAAAGCTGCTATTAAATCTGAACCATCACTGCTCCCACTGGGCCTAACTGATCTTGCAACCAAGACTTCACTGACCATCCAGCTCCTTCAGATCTACCAAATGCATCCCTTATATTCTTCAATGCATCTATAACCCCTAGTGATATTATCTGAACTATCTGGACTCAAAGTATAACTAATATTATCAATATGATCTTCCCAAATTTACCCCATACCATGGAAAAATTCCCCACTTCTCTCTTAGACTTATCCTCCAATGATAGGCTTCAAGACTATGAAATGTCGCCATGTCTCTTTTCACCCTATTTCCAAACCTAGATTCAGATTTATCTGTGTCCGGTGCTACCCCTCTTTTAATGGTAAAACCTCATATGGAAGCTTCAACGTTGACATGTAACAACATCCTGTCCATCCATAGGGTAAGAATATATATGCTTTATCACCACAAACCCACCAAATATCTCTAAAATTCCCAATAGTCACATTGCCAGGCAAAATCTGATCTTCCACCATCAAAGTCCTGCTGTTCTTACTAATGGGAACATAAAAAGTAACATTATATTTCTCATCTCTAACCTTATGTTCATGCTTACCCAAAGTCATCATATAATCATCACAATCTGATATTCCCATGAACATACCCTTTCCATCATATGTTTTATTAGAACAAAAACAACTTTTAGCCCTCACTGGTTTCACCTCCAATGCTTCAGGGTTCACTGTTACCTGATTTTCCTTCCCATCTAACAAATTCACATAGGGTAATTCATTTAACCAAGAACACCTAAACCTAGGCTTAAACAAATGTTTGACAACAACATTATTTTATCTGTTAATGATTGTTGCTGATACAACAGCCATGACAAAGCATAAGATTGACACGTACTTGATAGAGGTTGAGCTACCGTCTCTAAAATGGAACCCCACGTGCCTGGTGCTGGAATTCTCAACAGACATGGACCCTCAAGATGCCTAACTGATCTTACAGAATGAGTTAACTGTTGGAACCAAAGATTCCTACCTGCCCATTCATCTTTAATCTTCAAAACAGAAGAATCAAATCCATATGCCTTCCATTTAGTTTCTCTTTTCCCTAACGAGCAGCATTGATCAGATGTATCTTCTGATGTTATGTTGAAATCAAAGAACTCATCCTGTACCTCCATGATAGTATCTTGCACTATTTCAGATGAATCTATATTCTTCTCTACCACCATCTGCTCTCCTATTTTAACCCTATCCTTACTACCATTGACAGCACTCTCCATCCGTACCATAAACTCCTGAGTCACTCTTGCTACATCCTTTAATTTCAGAAAAGTTGTTGTTGGTGTCTGTGTCATACTTCCTACATTTGTTATTGCCGTCGTACCATTAATCCCTTTCAAAGTTACCATTAAAGTAGTTGATTTAGTTGATGTATTAACACCCTTAACTACTTCTAGTGGGGAAAGCTACCGATATCCTCTGTGTATTATTTACTGTTGGAGTGGCTACTGTAACATACTTCTCCTGAACTCCTTCGGTGACTGTGGAAGCTTCAACAGACTTCAACTCTTCCATTATAAAGCGTCACTTTACGAATTACATAGCCTTTTAACCAATAATTCTTAACCGGAACAAATTGTAATGCTTGCACTAGATAAGTACACATATATTCTCCCTGATCTTTCTCTGTAACATTACGCAAAATAAGTGAACAATCACTCATAACCCTCTTCCACTTCATATCGTTGTACAAAATATACTTCCTTTGACTAGGGGGCACAGCTTCTACATCTGGTCCTGATAACAATACTTCTTCTCCATAATTATCTCTCCATGTGGGAGGAACGTCCCCTCCCCACTCCATCTCTCACAGCTACAAGGAAGATGAGCTGTATCACCCATCCTAACCCTAATAACAGTATTTTCTTCTAAAATTGGTGCTGGAGCTATTGGTTCCCTTGTAATCAAATGCGATATATTTATGGCTTTAATAACTATCAATGTTGAAAGAGTTGAATTGCTTCTCACTGTTGTTTTAATATGCTGAAGTGTTGACATCATTGTTGTTACTTCATCCATTCTCCCTAAAGCTTTGAACTCTTGACTTGTATTTCGATCTATCACCACTAGTGTCACTACATTAACTCTCAGTCCTAACTCTAATCCCTCACTTTCAACGTGTTGATTATAAAAAATACATTTATAATCACCTTGAAATTCCTGCTGGGAATTGTAAATATAGATACTCAATCACCCTCAATCTTCTCTTATCATTCAGCAACGCATACTTTCTCAATGCATCTGCTCCTAACAGATCTAAACTCCTACCATATCTATCTTCCCACTAAACTCTAAATTTTCCTTCACCACTGTTCTCTCTCTCTTACTACTAACTTTGAAACTTAGCTTACTATCCTAGAGTTCCTTCAACCCTAGTTGTCCTAACTTTTTTTAATCTAACTTTTCTCCTAACTTTTTAAAAACCCTTTCCACTAATTTATTCACAAAATCCCTTTACCACCAATTTTTAGAATGTGTGATTGGGAAGTCCCCACCTGCTTCTAACTTCTTCACACACAGACTTGGCAAACGATCGAACATCTTTTAGCTTAGTCTGAAATCTCTTTCTCCTCTTGGTGTAGGAATGTAACCAAGAATAACAGTCACCCCTTTTAACTTTATTTTTCAGACAGATTGTCTAATAGGCAGTCTAATAGATTCCCAAAAACCCTACTCTTAAAATCTTCTACCAGACAGCCGTCTAGTGTACATCTTATTGTACAGTTCAATTTACACAATGCATCTCTTCCCAACAATGCAATAGGTATATGTTCTAATACCAGTATGTGTATTTTAATTTCTCTTTGATTTTTTATAGCAGATCTCAATTGGTTCCTTAAGAGTAATCAACTGTTTTACTCCCTCAAATCCCTATCCTAATTAGTTAATTTTACATAGTGAGATGTTTAACCTCTTTAGGCTGAACACAGATAAAAACTTTTCCTCTATTCCTTCTCCTAGTCCTTTTTATTTTCACTTCAATTGTTGGATATTTTTCTTCTTCTCCCTAAATCGGTGCTATCAGCTGACACCCCCCTTCGGATCTTCTAGGCACTCTAGAATCCTTGCTCCTTTAAGGGTTCACCTGGAGAACAGGTGATCTTCACTTGCTCCTTTATCTTCCTCAGAAATTCCCTCTGTTGTTTCCTCCTGGCGCATTGCAATCACAGGTAAAGTTACCAACCTGTCCACAATTATAACACACTTCTGAAAGTTGCTGGAAGTGTAGCTGAAACCTTCCTCCTCCTTCTAAGCCTTCTCGTCCTCTTCCTCTCCAATTCTGTGTCTGTCCAGAAACTGGCTGTGGATATGAAACAACTGGTACCGCCCTTGGTGGCTGGTACAATTGCATTTTACCTTTTTCAGTTGAAGCTGGAGCAGTGATTGTTGATTTGGTTCACTCTGATTCTTCATAACCAAAGCTTGTTTCTTCTCCTTCTTCTTCTCCACCAGTTGTATTTGATTGAGTTTTCTGAGAGTTTCTTGGTCCTGTTCTTTCTTGTTGTTGACATATCAGTATTCTTCAACAGCTTATATTCTAAGTTTTGCCCTCGAAATATCATCTTCCATCATCTTCTTACTTTTCTCTCTTTCCTTGGCCTCAATGTATTCTTCTCCTCCCATTCTTGGGATCCTTTTCTCAGCAGTTTTTTCCTCTTTTCTTCAGCTTCTTGAGTTGTTGTTCCAGTTCTCGTTGTCTCTTCTAAATTATTCCCCTTATCCAGGCATAATACGCATCGGTCTATATCTCTTTCTATTTCTTCTTTGCTAATCATTGTTGGATAAAATCATCTTGAATATGAAGCACCTTTAATCTCCAAGTCTTCATCTTTATCTTCATCTTTCCGAACCTCAATCTTCTCTTAGTTTCCAGACATCTCGGTTTTTTCTTACTTCTGGAGTTTTGGATTCATTTTTATTGTCGTTTCTGCTTGTCCTCTCTCTATTATTCATTCATCTTCATCTCTGATGCAATAATCACCCTCCTGGATGATCACTGGAAGCTGAGGATAAACGTGCTTAAACTCTACTTCCTTCTCATAAGGTGGGGGTCTTTTTCCTGAATCCGTATGTGAGAAAGGTATACTAACTTCTGCCATTTGTTTTTCTGTCGCCTTTCCTTGTTTCACCATTTTCTATACCTTTGTTTATTTTATCGCTGGAATCTTTTATCAGTTTTTGTTTGAGAATGAAGGACAACTTAAGAACACCCAGCTCTCTTTTTGTCTTTTCTTTACGTTGTTCCCTTTTTTCCCTTTCTTTTGAACTGCTTTATGAATTGACAGAAGCACTTTCATTATGTTGATTACGTCAGGGTTAAGATTCCCTCTACTAGCTATGGTTTGTTCAATGTCAGGCCAACTTTTTGTTTCATTTGCCGGATAACCTCGCAATACTTTAGTTAATGGTATTGTTATTTTGTACTATATCAACAGGTGTAATTACCTTCATAGCCTTGATGTCCTTTTTCCCCATTGTAACAACTCTTTTATATTCCTTTATTGTGAATTATTTTATTTTAGACTATATAGCCTATGGCTTCCTCCCTTTAATTAGTAATATAAACTAAAAAATCTACAAAACAAATGTTTTATTCCCCCAAAATCAATCAATAAAAATATGAATATTCAACAACAACAAAAAATTTAAACATTTTTTTCGAACAATTATTTAAAATTAATACAAAAAATTCATCAAAGTAATCTTTATGAATAATCAAAAATAATTATTTTTTTCTATATCCTATTTTACTAATTTATCAATTAGTGGCTATTTTACCACTTCCCATCAGGAAAGTAAATGCAAGTAGTCAACTTCAGAGCCATCCAAAAAATAAAGACTTCTAATCCTACAACACTACAATACCCATAACCCTTGCTTTATAAGCACCCAATTATCTTAATTTTACAGAATAATGTCAGTACTCGATTTCCAATAGAACTCTAATCAAACCCACTCATGCACAGAAACTCCAAAATGCAATTTTAATGAATCAGTCTTTTGCCAAGTCTCTGTGAAATTGTCATAACAGCAAATATCCTGTAGGGGAAAAGTTTTTTGTAAACAGAACAGCACCAGCCTGATATTTGACTCGATCCTCTGTCGCGTCACACCTTGTCACGTGATGTACACGTCAGCACCTCTCTTTCTCTCTCTCTCCTCGTTCCTCCTATCGTTCCTATTTCCTCTCATATGACAAAAGAGCAGAGAAACAGACAAGAATTTAGCAGTTTATGCAGTCACTGAGCCACTTCAACCATTCAATATTCCTCCAGTCACATTCGCTCTAAGAATTAACTCAGGAATCGCATAAATAGCTCAATAACATTTTTATTTTATTTACTTATTTAATTACTTTTATTTTTAATCCGTCAACATATCTCTCTCATTTATCAATTCAATATGTCTCAAGAAACCAGTTTCATCGTCAAACAACAGCCGATGTAACAACTAGAACATTCCATTCGTGTTCAAATCTCTCCTCTTTGTTCCTTCGTCTGTGTCCCCCCTTGCACAGTGTAACAGAGGAATGACCTATTTACCCCTACGTCACTCTAGTGCCGTAAAATCAGACGTGTCGTAATCTAGTGCCGTAAAATCACACGCATGCGCAGTACATTCATCAATAAGATTTCACCGTTGAAGGGAGCCCTCAGCTCTCTCCCCAAGCCAAACAGACAGTTAACAGTTCCGCTGTAACTCCGTTTTCTCCTCATAGTCAAACAACATTTAACAGAGCTCACAAAGCATAGAACCTAAATTCTACACACACAAACATAATTTAAGAGGCTTTATTCCATCGCAATGGCCCTCTATGGTCACATGTTAGCATGCAGGATGTAGCACAATTAGCATTTAGCATTAGCATTTAGCCTTAGCATGTATGTAACATGTGGCATGTGGCATGTAGCATTTAGCATTAGCATGTATGTAACATGTGGCATGTAACAATGTAACCTACATTGCGCCTTAAAATTATTTTTCCTTTGTCCCTAACTTTATGCTGCCGCTGAGTTATGGATATTCTATGAGATGACATCAAACAAATGCTTTGTCAAACACCAGCTGAGCGGTAACTTGCAATAGAATGTATATTCCACTCTCCAGAGTCCCCAGGACTCACCTAAAACACACCTAACGCGTTATAGGATTTGTGGCCCATCCTAAGATCGCCCCGTTTAGAGGTCTTGCCAAATCCGCAATGTCTAACTTGTATACGTATCTTGGCCTTATTCACTTCCATCGATTGTTCTGGAATTCCTTTTTCAAGCCTATTTCTATAGACACTCCCTGAGGTCTCTCTCCCCCTTTTGCGCTGTCTACCAGTACAAAGAAATGTATAATGATTAGGCCAGACCCCTAGTCCACAGCAACAAAAGCACACACAAGTAACATGGTACATCTCCCCAGCGCACACCCAAACAGCCTCCAAACTAAAAAATGCCCAAAGTGGTAAGTAGAAAACTCACCCTTAACTGGCCATGACTTCGGAACGAGTCAGCTTGGCGCCTGGGAATGGAACAAAGGAGAAATGCAGACCCTCCCTTTTCGTGACGCCATTTGTAGTGTCGAGTCAATGCTGGTAATTATTGCTGTAAACAAAGGAGTCCGCTTATACTGAACTTTGATCATAAGGTTTTTTCATATCACAAGATTTCAGCATACGTTTACGGATGTCATGACCACCCGGAGAGCGGCTTCCCAGATTGCAATGGCCGCTCTAACCTTTTCTTCGTTTTTACCCAGTATATATAATCTTCCCAAGATATGGGTGGCTCCCTCTACTGTCCAATCCCCTGTCTACAACACACACTTCCTGTCTGTTGTATGTGGCGTCACACTAAAACAATTCCCTCTGACACTAAAATAAACATCCTCTCAGGTTCCACTTGAAAACATTAACAAAGTCATAATCTTAATACACTACATTATCAATGCTTCCATGTTAACATTTGGCATTAGAGTATTTAAAATGTATCTTACGTCTTTACCACTCATCGACCCATGCATTAAAGCTGTGCGCCACCAATTCATAAATCCTAATGGATTTACCAATGGGTGCGTGCATCTTTTATAACTTGAGAAATGTCAGCTAACGTAAGTGGCTTATCTAAGACTCTATCTTCCATTACTAAAAGTGGTGCCATTATTTCTTCCTGACTATTATCCTCTTCTTCTTCTCTATACCTATCTCTACTTGCTAAATCATCCACCCTCCATTCAACTCTTTTACAAATATGTTCTATCTCTCTTTCTAAAATACAAGACAAAACCCCTTTAATATATTTTGGTTGTACGGCTGAGTTTGGGTTCAGTGTAATCTTTTTCTGTATTTGGTACCGTTCTATTGCTTCTATTGCTTCTATTGCTTCAATTAGGAATTCCATAATTGTATTTGCTAAACTGTCGCTGCAATCAACCTCACGCTTTTGTTTGAGTATTTTAAATATAATGTTATATTCACTTTCTAAACACTCTCTAGTAAATCAAATTTTTTCAATGTTTATTCGGTCCTGTCTGACCTTTAAACCTTCTTTCTGCTGTCTCACAAGCTTTACCAAACGCTTTTAACCACAACTCTCTGCATTCCTCTCGCCACCGTTTAATTTCCAAATTATCTCTTTTGACTTTGGGAAACATATATATTGACCTGATTTTAGGAATACACATTTTTTTATCCTGACTTTCATAAGATTCTATGAATAATCAATCATATATATCACTATCCTCTTCCGTTAATACTATACGCTGGAGGCTCAATAGAAGTCGCTAATTGTGGATAAATTCCTTTAATACTTTCCGATCCTTTAATAGCCTCTATGGACTGAGCCTTTTCATAAGTTCCATTATGTTCCTCCATTGCCAAATTACGTAATTTCCTTACAGATGTTTCCTCCTTCCTCATTATATTTACCAGCCATTGTGCACTCATTAAATCCCATGCTGTACATACTTCTTTCATGTAATCTAAATCCCATTTCGGTTGCTTATCGCTGTATTATCAACTATATATTTCCTTGCTACTTGTAATTTATCCCTTCTAAAACTACCATCTAGAGGATAGCCATTATCTTTCCATGCTGATAAATCACTAAGATATGGTTCCACATTTTAAAAAAAACTTAATTTTATTAACATCCAATCACGCCGTGTTTGATTTTCTATATTTTTAAAAGAGTATGTTTGAGATGCGGATTCGTTTGTAACAATTTTGTCATAGCCTTCCTTTCCCTCCTGGGTAAATCTAGCTCTGATTTATTCTTTATTGTCAGTGTCTTGCCCGTATTCGGTATACTGAATTGACTCCCCATTCTCGTGTCTATTAGTTTATACAATATTAGTAACTAAATGTTTTTTCATAAAATTTCCACCTTGATCTTATACAAATTACGTTACCTTATTTAGTGTTTGGTGTCATGATTCAAATGTTTTCATGTCATCGGCTCCCTCTCCTGACCGTTTTGAGTATTTCAGTATCTTATTTCATTTTATGATGTACTTTCACATCTAAAGGTCCGTAACCTATCCTTTTATAATGTCTTACACACTACGGGACTAAAAAACCCACTATCTTTATAATGTATTTTACATTAAGGGTGCCGTCCGCCCACTCATTTTATTATGTATTTAAGCTTACATCAAGGGTATCTATCCCACTCTCTTTATAATATAATATTTTAAATCATATTAAAGGTGCTCTGCGCCTTATCTCTCTTTATAATGTATTTACCATTAAAGGTGCACTGCGCCTTATCTCTCTACTTCGACCATACCCTATTTTTATTTTGAATCATAACACCATGTAATAGTCCTAATTTGATATTGTCCTTACATCCCTTCAAATCGCTCAACACCACTCATCTTCCCCCTTTAAAATATAGAATTCTAAACGTTCGTTACAGTTCAGCTTTACCACAGATAAGCAGATTTTAACATAATAATAAAATGAAAGTCTGCTTACCTGTTAGTTGAGCTGCAAACCGTATCCTGTTTGTGAAGACGCCAATCTGTTATGATGAGTTTCTCGGGTGTCAAAGAATCAAGGATGCAAGGATATACTTAGACACTTTGTAGAAAGTTAATGCAAATGTTTAATGATCGGTACCGGGTTAGAGACAACAATGACCAGAGATTTGCCCCTTGGTGTTATGAACTAACTTGAACAAAGAAGACACTCTACCTTATATACCCTTTATTACCCTCCTCCTGGCATACATCTGGCAAGTCTCCATGGGCACTCCCTGTCTTTGATATTCATCACTCTTTACCCCAAGTCAGTATCCTGCCCAACAGGATGCAATTCTAAACATCAATAATCTACTTTGACATAAGGAATGTAGACTTCATGGCCTCAAACCACTCATCTCTTAACTCTTTCCCTGTCCTCACAATCCTATGACATGACATCATTACATAGTTCAACCGCTACAGGATTGTATTTATGGGATTAAGATGGAGGTGAGTGAAGTTGTGGTCTGGACTGATGAAGCTGAGGCAGCATTGGTAGCATTGAACCAAACTCTGATGTTGGCACCTTGCCTGGGCCTGCCAGACTATCAAATAATTTAATCTGTTTGTTTCTGAGACAGGTGGGTTTATGTCAGCAGTTTTAGAATAAGGCTGTAACGTAACAAAATGTGGAAAAAGGGAAGGGGTCTGAATATTTTCAAAATGCACTGTACATATAAAAAAAACACCTCGTGCTCAATAACACCTTGTGATATTAGTAGTGGCTGCAGACCACCTAGACACTTCAAACAGACAGCTTGGTACTGCTTCTTGCCCTCGCTCTAGTCTTCTCTATAAGACTAGCTCTTTTAAGACTAGTGGTACCTTTTTATGTTTTAGTTTTATTGGTTTTATAATTATAATTATTTCTATATAGAAATTCCTTTAAATTGACTTACTGAAATTCTGTCGCCGTGTCCCTCAGTTGTTTACGGATGACGGTGTCTCCTCCTGGGCAGCTCACAGTAAGGGTCTGGTGTGGCGGGTCCTCGTCGTCTTTTGGTCAGACTGGAATTCCCTCACGCCATAAAATGCGCCACCGGTTTTGCTTGCAGACCATCACTGGAAAGCTACACAAACAAATTGCTCACGGTAAACTTGTGTCCTCTCTGTTGGAGGCTGTTCAACTCCCCTCGTCAATCTCGGTGATGAAGTGTCAGGCCCATACTCCCTCTAAGGATAACATTTATCTGGGGAATGCCAAGGCTGACTGCGGCTAAATTGTCTGCTTCTTCTACTGCTTCCCCCTTCCCACAGATGGCAGCAGTTCCAGCTCTCACCAACCCTTTCTCTGTTAATGATATAATTGCTTTCACAGGCCATGGCTGATGCTTCCAGAAACTCAAGTGGGCGGGGTGCTGTCATAAGGACACCTCGTGTGTATGGCTTGATGTGTGGAGCAGACCTGCCATGCCCCATTGTTACATTCCAGTTCCTGCTAAAAAATTGTCACATGGTCAAGATCAGTGTCAAAAGGAGGGATGGTGGATCTTGTAAATAAATATTGGGGTACAGTAGGTTTTACTGTGTTTGCAGGAAATTTCAGTAAGACATGCTTGATTTGTATGACTAACAATGTTGGACGCGGCATTTCAGTATCTCCGCATCCCATCCAAGGCCTGAAGGACCTTTTGAGCAGTTAATGATGGCGTTCATTGAGTTGACCCCTTGTGAGGGGAATAAGTATTGTTCGGTGACTGTTGACATGTTTTCTAAATAGATTGAAGCTATCCCTTGCAGGAGAGCCACAGCGGCTGCTGTTGCGAAAGCACTTGTGAGAGAGATCATACCTAGGTGGGGACTGCCATCAAAAATGTATTCTTACAATGGTCGAGAGTTTGTGAATGAGATTGTTCAGTCCCTGTCAGAGGCTTTGCAGATTGATTTGAGAACACATTGTGCCTATCATCCCCAATCTAAGGGGGCGCAGTCGAAAAGGACGAACCAATCTTTGAAAACTAAATTAACTAAATTAATTGGTGAAACAAGCCTGACATGGGTGAACGTGCTTCCATTGTCACTGATGATGATGAGAGGCAGATCCCCCTACAGTCACTGGTCTCTCTCACATGAGGTGCTGACTGCGCCGTCCATGCGGATGACA
This sequence comes from Coregonus clupeaformis, assembly GCF_020615455.1. Classification (NCBI taxonomy): domain Eukaryota; kingdom Metazoa; phylum Chordata; class Actinopteri; order Salmoniformes; family Salmonidae; genus Coregonus; species Coregonus clupeaformis. The sequence continues at coordinate 437,994 of NW_025533584.1, forward strand.
AATACACCTTTTTCCCAGAACAGGTTGTCCCTGCAAGAAATGGAGGAAGGCGTGGTTGAGTGTTGTGTCACCCTTAACAGTGTTCTTAAGACTCTTTTCCCCCAGTTGAAGGCGTCTTTGCTAAATCTAGCAGATGGAGCTGAACACTGTTTGAACCCAGGTGATTTCATGGTGGTGAAAGACTTCAGGAGAAATAGTTGGAAGGACCCCCATGGAGAGGCCAGTACCAAGTTCTTCTGACCACACCCCACTGCGGTGAAGGTTGCTGAGAGAGATACCTGGACCCACCTGTCGCACTGCAGACGAGTTCCTGATCCAGAAGAAGATGGGGCCTGGCCAGTTCCGGTGGTGCAGTGTGGCCCTCCTCTGTATTAGCACAGTAGTGCTAATAAGGAACAGTAGGTTGTCCTCTTGTTGGAGATCTGACAGAGGATGAGAAGAGTCCGAGCCAAAGGGCAACGCAGGCCTGGAGTAGTGGCCCAGAAGTAGATGGTAATGACAGAAGGAGTCCTGAGCCAAAGGCCAACACAGGCCTGGAGTAGTGGCCCAGAAGGAGATGGTAATGACAGAAGGTGTCCTGCGCCAAAGGAACCAACGCAGGCCTGGAGTAGTGGCCCAGAAGTAGATGGTCATTGTAGAAGGAGACCCTGCTGGGCCCTCACAACCATAAGGACAATTTGTTCTTTCTAGAGCAGAAATGGTTGCGACCAGACATCCAAAGAAAAGGACTGTTGGGTGTGTGGGATGGGTCCGGTTAAGGTAGGGGCAGGCTTGCCCTTATAGGAGTCCCAATAGGGATGAACTTTACTATAGCATTGGCAGGAAAATTCCTTTTATACTATGACCAGCAATGTTAAGGTATATAATCAACCCAACGTATCCTATTACCTGAGGCCTGGTAATGTCTGACTCCCCCCATTTCAGTGGCTGGGGTGATGACTGCCCCTTGGTGTATTAGAGGATATGGAGATCACGATTTGGGTGAATTGAAATGTAATTGTACTATGAATCTTAATGGATCAAATGCTTGCAATTTAACAGTGATACAGGAGAATGGTCAGGCCGATAAGGAACCATTTAAAATGTGGGTTGACAAACAGAGCACAACTCTGAAAGGAGCCCCGAATGGCACCTATTGGCTATGTGGTCAGATGGCTTACTATAGCCTTCCATCGAACTGGGGAGGTACTTGTACTATTGGGTTTTTGGTGACAGCTATGAGAACCGTTCCAGATAATGAAAAGGATCTGAAGGCTCTGTTTAGAGACTACAAACTTCCTGGAATGAGGAGAGATAAGAGGTCTCTAGCTGACGTCACTCACACTCAGGCACCAGCCTCCAGGTTCTTTGTGGTGTTTTTTTCTGGGTATGGAGTTGCATGTGCCCTAGACCAAATTCGTGACATCTCTAGACACATAGAGAAATTTGGCAACGCTACTAGAAATGCCCTGGAACAATTGAATGGGGAACTAAAATAATTGCTTAAGTTAGCTCTGCAAAACAGAGAGGCTCTTGACTATATTCTGGAAGGTCAAGGGGGCACTTGTGCAGTCATTGATGATGAATGTTGTACTTTTGTACTCCCAGATCACTCTTCTAATGTGACTGATCTTCCAGAAAACATTGCCACTGTTGCTAAGAATAATTACCCAAAACCAGAGTGGATGCTTGCAACTTGGTTGGAATCCCTGTTTGGAAGTTGGGGATCCCAAATTGCCCAATGGGCTGCAGCATGCATTTTTTTGCTTAGTTTGCTATGTTGTGTTATTAACATGCTATAAGGCTATCAGTGTCTCCAGGGCTAATAAGGTCTCAGCAGCTATCATGTGTTTTCTTTTTTGTTCCATCAACTTTGAAATGCAAGAGAAAGGCCACAATATAATATTGCAGTTCAGGCGCAGTTTAGATTTTGGCCACTAGCTGGCAGCAGTGTTTGTGCAAAGTTTTTAGATTGATCCAGTGAAGCATTGCAATACTGGACTGTTTTGTATCAAGTCTGCCCAAATGTGCCGAATTGGTCAATTGATACATTTTCAAGTACCCAACTATAGAGAACATACAAAAATGATATGGTTTTACAAAATGAAAGTTTACACACTCCCAGGAATGTCATAAATGATGGATCATTAGCTTATACACTAACTTTCACACATCTAGATGTCCTGGTGGGGGTGGGTGTGGAGCCAGAGACAGCAGGGGTTCGAACTGTAGAACCCAGTTCCTACATTTCAATATAAAAATTGATTTTATCAAACAAAACTATGTTACATTTTATCTCTGGGACCCTTAGGATGACAAATCAGAGCAAGATTACTGAATGTAAGTACATTATTTATCTTCAGAGGTGAATGTATCAAACCAGTTGCCGTGATACGTTAATGCAGAACATATGTTAATACAACCCGATTGTGGTAACTATGGAAACAATGGTTAAACCTTGAGAGATTTATTCACCTCGGAATCTACAGATCCCTTGTGTATGTGTGTGTATTTTTGATAGATCCACTCCCGTTGATAAAAGTATAACCTTATTGTAGATTTGAGCTTTATGATGATGATTATGAATTAAATTAGATTAGCTCCTGTTAATAGAAGGATAACCTTTATTATGATTTATTATGATGATAGTATTATCATGAATGAAATGATGTAATGTATTTTGATAGAGCCTCCTTTGATTTAAGTCATACACATTACATTTGAACAATTATTATCATAGAAGTGATAAGAGGGGGGAATGTGGAGGAAAAATGTATAGTCTGGAGGGACAGACTTGAAAATGTTCATATTGTCCACTCTGTCATAAACAATCATTGGTTCCTGCCTGTGCTGGGTAAAGATATAAAGGGGGGGTGACGTCATGACCCCTTCCTTAAGACCATCTGGCAGAATGCCCAGAATATGTTCTATAAGTTAAGATAGGAGATGGTGCCAGTCACATGCAGGAACCAATCGTATGAATCATGTTTATGTAGGTTTTTGTGTAGCCGTATAAGGCATCATGAAAGGACCATCACTTCAGACCGGCACTTTATGCATCTAAGTTTGACTGTGACCTCTCCAGCTTGCTGACAATAAAGAATGATTCATTTAAGATTGACTTTGGAGTGTCCTTGTGTTGAATTTCCATGACAGTTGCAACCGAGGACAGACGGTTTTACACACTTCAGCACTCGGCACTCCAGTTCTGTGAGCTTGTGTGGCCTACCACTTTACGGTTGCTCCAAGACATTTTCACTTCACAATAACAGCACACAGTTGACCGGGGCAGCTCTAGCAGGGCAGAAATGTGATGTCTCAGACATTTTATGAACTGACTTGTTGGAAAGGTGGCATCCTATGATGGTGCCACATTGAAAGTCACTTTGCTCTTTAGTAAGGCCATTCTACTTCCAATGTTTTTAATGGAGATTGCATGGCTGTCTGTTCAATTTTATACACCTGTCAGCAACAGGTGTAGCTGAAATAGCCAAATCCACTAATTTGAAGGGGTGTCCACATACCTTTGACCATGTAGGGTATATTGAGACAAATTACAAACAGTAGCCTACAAGTAGCAAAATAGAACTCAATTAATTGAACATGAAATGTACTTCAATATGATTGAAATAGGCCTATAGCCTAATGTTTATATTTTAATGCAGTCATCTCAGTTTTCATTTGAAGCATAATTGTATACATCACTTCTTTGTATCGACTGTGAAGACATTGGCAACTATGTATTTGTAGTCAGCTTTGTTCTGAAGTTATTGGAAGTCACAGAGATACGGATAGATCATGTAATTCTATGCTTAGCGGAGATCTTCTGTGTGTAAAGTGACAGCGGAAGCCGGGCCCTGGATAAGAGCAACTGCTAAATTACTAAAATGTTAAAGGGAAATCTTTTATACCAAAAATCAATCAAATTGTATTGGTCACATACACATATTTGAAAAACAATACCCACAAATCCCCAAAATAAAAAGAAGAAATTAAGAAATATCAGGAAAAAACAATGCCTTGACTAGAATACAGTATATACATATAAAGAGGGTAAACAGTATGTAAACACTATTAAAGTGAACAGTGTTCAATGACTAGGTACATAGGGCAGCAGTCACTAAGGTGCAGGGTAGAGTACTGGGTGATAGCCAGCTAGAAACAGTGACTAAGTTCAGGGCAGTGTACTGGGCGGAGGCCAGCTAGAAACAGTGACTAAGTTCAGGGCAGTGTACTGGGTGATAGCCAGTTAGAAACAGTGACTAAGTTCAGGGCAGTGTACTGGGCCGAGGCCAGCTAGAAACAGTGACTAAGTTCAGGGCAGTGTACTGGGTGATAGCCAGCTAGAAACAGTGACTAAGTTCAGGGCAGTGTACTGGGCGGAGGCCAGCTAGAAACAGTGACTAAGTTCAGGCCAGTGTACTGGGGGGAGGCCAGCTAGAAACAGTGACTAAGTTCAGGGCAGTGTACTGGGCGGAGGCCAGCTAGAAACAGTGACTAAGTTCAGGGCAGTGTACTGGGAGGAGGCCAGCTAGAAACAGTGACTAAGTTCAGGGCAGTGTACTGGGCGGAGGCCAGCTAGAAACAGTGACTAAGTTCAGGGCAGTGTACTGGGCGGAGGCCAGCTAGAAACAGTGACTAAGTTCAGGGCAGTGTACTGGGGGAGGCCAGCTAGAAACAGTGACTAAGTTCAGGGCAGTGTACTGGGCGGAGGCCAGCTAGAAACAGTGACTAAGTTCAGGGCAGTGTACTGGGTGATAGCCAGCTAGAAACAGTGACTAAGTTCAAGGCAGTGTACTGGGCGGAGGCCAGCTAGAAACAGTGACTAAGTTCAGGGCAGTGTACTGGGCGGAGGCCAGCTAGAAACAGTGACTAAGTTCAGGGCAGTGTACTGGGTGATAGCCAGCTAGAAACAGTGACTAAGTTCAGGGCAGTGTACTGGGTGGAGGCCAGCTAGTCTGATGGCCTGGAGATTAAAATCTCATAAAATTGGACTGTATATAATTATTTTTCAAATTTTTTTTTAAATATTGATGTCACAAATGTATCATTTGTACAGATTTTTTATGTCGTTACATGAGTTTGTTACATTTGACAGTGTAAAACCTATCAGTACTACTTATTTCTCTGAGAGTGAGGCAGATATATAGCATTTTGGGGAAAAAAATAGATTATTTGTCTCTCTGAAATGAAACCATCAAGTGATAGATTTTAAACAAATACATTTCTGTCATGAAACAATCCCATGCCAAGATTAGATGGTGAAAAAGCCCACAAATATCTTTAATAACAGGCACTCAAGGCACGTGTGTCTCTCTGTCTCTCTCTCTGTCTCTCTCTCTGTTTCTGTCTCTCTGTCTCTCTCTGTCTCTCTCTCTGTCTCTCGTCTCTCTCTCCTCTCTCTCTGTCCTCTATCTTTCTGTCCTCTCTCTCTCTCTCTTCTCTGTCTCTCTCTCTCTTCTCTGTCTCTCTCTCTTCTCTGTCTCTCTCTCTGTCTCTCTGTCTCTCTGTCTCTCTCTCCTTTCCTCCCCCTTCCTCTCTCTTCCTCCCTCTCTCTCCAGGTCATTGTGATGTGTGGCTCTATAATCTACACAGTGATGTGTCCGGATGGGGAGGTGGATGCTGCGTTGGGCTTTGCCTACGTCCTGGCCTGGGTGTCCTTCCCTCTGTGTCTGGTCAGTGGTCTCATCTACATGGTACTGAGGAAGAGGGAATGAGAGAGGGAGGGAGGCTGAGGTTAAGGCCTCACACCACCACCACCAGAAGAACACAGCACTTTGCCCCAGGGTTGGAGTCAATTCAGGAAGTACACTAACGTTACAATTCTCTTCAATGCTTCTTAATGAGATTTACCTTCTGAATTGATTGAAATTTAAATGGAATTGAGCCCAACCATGCTGTGCCCACTGACCACCAGAGGAGGCTGGTGAGGGGAGGATGAACGGCTCATAAAAGGACTGGAATTAAGTGAATGGAATTGTATGTATGTGTTTGATGCGTTTGATACCATTCCATTCATTTTATTCCAGACATTATTATGAGCCTGTCCTCCATGCCACCAGCCACCACTGCTGACCACAGACCAGAGACCAGACAAACGGTCTATCTGGCAACCCACGGATACATTATTCTGGTCCCATATCTGTGTGTGCTTTAGCCAACTCCTTTAGATATACAGGGCATGACAATGAGTCAGAAGAGTTGGTTTAAATAGATCTGAATCAGGAAACTAAGAGTTGGTTTAAACAGATCTGAATCAGGAAACTAATAGTTGGTTTGAACCACACAGATCTGAATCAGGAAACTAAGAGTTGGTTTGAACCACACAGATCTGAATCAGGAAACTAATAGTTGGTTTGAACCACACAGATCTGAATCAGGAAACTAAGAGTTGGTTTGAACCCCACAGATCTGAATCAGGAAACTAAGAGTTTGTTTAAACAAATCTGAATCAGGAAACTAAGAGTTGGTTTGAACAGATCTGAATCAGGAAACTAAGAGTTGGTTTGAACCACACAGATCTGAATCAGGAAACTAAGAGTTGGTTTAAACAGATCTGAATCAGGAAACTAATAGTTGGATTAAACAGATCTGAATCAGGAAACTAAGACTTGGTTTAAACAGATCTGAATCAGGAAACTAAGACTTGGTTTAAACAGATCTGAATCAGGAAACTAATAGTTGGTTTGAACCACACAGAACTGAATCAGGAAACTAAGACTTGGTTTAAACAGATCTGAATCAGGAAACTAAGAGTTGGTTTCAACAGATCTGAATCAGGAAACTAAGAGTTGGTTTAAACAGATCTGAATCAGGAAACTAAGACTTGGTTTAAACAGGTCTGAATCAGGAAACTAATATTTGGTTTGAACCACACAGATCTGAAACAGGAAACTAATAGGACCACATACTAGACCTGGGTTCAAATAGTATTTGTTTTCTGTCAAACACTTTGAGCATTTGATTACATTTTGAGTGTTTGCACTTTTGGGATTATTCCATTGGTTTCATTGTACCAGGCAAGCTCAAAAAAGCCCAGCTAAGGCATTTGTCTACATTATACACACCCATGTGTGAGTAAACTACAGAGAAGAACAGACAATCCAAGGTTCCAGTGGAAAGATGTACATAGTGTTTGCTGTTGAATGTTTATTACATGTCTACATACCTTTAGTACATAATGGGGTTGAGTTGCTTTGTTGAGCTCAGTTCATTGTTAAAGCACCTTTAGTACATAGTGGGGTTGAGTTGCTTTGTTGAGCTCAGTTCATTGTTAAAGCACCTTTAGTACATAGTGGGGTTGAGTTGCTTTGTTGAGCTCAGTTCATTGTTAGAGCACCTTTAGTACATAGTGGGGTTGAGTTGCTTTGTTGAGCTCAGTTCATTGTTAAAGCACCTTTAGTACATAGTGGGGTTGAGTTGCTTTGTTGAGCTCAGTTCATTGTTAAAGCACCTTTAGTACATAGTGGGGTTGAGTTGCTTTGTTGAGCTCAGTTCATTGTTAAAACACCTTTAGTACATAGTGGGGTTGAGTTGCTTTGTTGAGCTCAGTTCATTGTTAAAGCACCTTTATTACATAGTGGGGTTGAGTTGCTTTGTTGAGCTCAGTTCATTGTTAAAGCACCTTTAGTACATAGTGGGGTTGAGTTGCTTTGTTGAGCTCAGTTCATTGTTAGAGCACCTTTAGTACATAGTGGGGTTGAGTTGCTTTGTTGAGCTCAGTTCATTGTTAAAGCACCTTTAGTACATAGTGGGGTTGAGTTGCTTTGTTGAGCTCAGTTCATTGTTAAAGCACCTTTAGTACATAGTGGGGTTGAGTTACTTTGTTGAGCTCAGTTCATTGTTAGAGCGCTTGTTGTTTTCATACTTTCTCCTCTGTGCCAAAGAGATAAAGCTGTGATATCAGTGTTTAGGGGAAAAAGCCAACATTTTAAAAACCTTTTAAATGTTTATTTTGCTTTACTATAGAGTAGTGTCAACTCCTAGCTTGTCATTGTCAAGCCAAACATGACAATTCCATAAAGAGTTGTCAAGAAAGCAAGAACAGACTGGCCATCAGGCTAGTCATCTACTTCAGACAAAGTTAATTCATAAACAACAAAAGTTTTCTTGAAGGAAAATTAGGATATGTTTAGGAACCACCAAATTTTTATTGTGTTAATGAACGAATGAGCATTACTGTTTTAAATCTTTGTGATACGCCAAATACAACTACTGTATTGTTTACTAGGATTCTGAAATGTAAATGGTGTTTTGTCTCTGCTGTTCTTCTACTGTATAGCCTGGTTGGTGGAGTTATTAAATGATTTTAACAATGCCAGTGACTTGGATCTTGTACGTGTGACCTTTCTGTACAAAGACGATTTTGCAGCTTTTTGGTCAAAATTAATACAAATAAGAACCCTTGAAAGAATATTTCATTCATCCCAATGTGTTCTCGCAAGGGAGGTATTGAACGGGGGTCTCAATTTTGACCGCTACCTTTTTGAGAATAAAAGTATTACTTGTTAAACAATCTCTTTCTCTGAGCAATTGTATTAGTATAAAATCATTTAATTTAATATTTTGGGACCCTATTGTATACTTCTAAGTTAGAGATATGTTGAAACTGGATCCATCATAATGATTCTACATTTTATAGTATGCTATGGCCTTTACTGGCCAAAGGTTAAACTACTGTTCTGTTAATGCTATACTATGGTGTTGTGCCACTAGACTTTGACCAGATATTATTGCATCCAAAGATCAACTGTACCTAGAACAAAGATACAGAGCCACTTGTCATCAGGAAGGTGCTCTCTCAGCACAACGGAAAATATCTCAGTGACTTGACATGTTCTGGTTGTGAATACAGGCTACAAGGTAAGAATCTTCCAAGGGATTATTGTAAAGTGTGTAGGGAAATTAAATATATGGTGTTATTATAGTATAGAGAATGACAGTAAAACACTCAGATCTAACAGTCCATTTCACCTGGGACAGGTATGTGACAGTTCAATCATACAAAATGGCGCTAACTGGGCGTAGGCAAGTCAGATTCAAAAACATATTGTTGTTCATATCTCGTATTATATGATTCGTATATCGTGGTTATTTTACAATTTGTAAAAATGTTAATGTATCATAGTTCTAAATCATCTTTCAGAATATCAGAACATTTGTTGTTTTCTAAATTACAATGAGCTCCTGCTTCCTGTGTAATTTGGTATGAAACCTGAACGTACTTTTCTTAACATTGATATTATGAATTAAATTAAATAATATCATAATTATAGCAGACCTGTTGAACAAAGCAACACACTAGAATGAGTGGAATTATTACAAGAGAAAGTGAGACATTATTATCATTTTTATTTCATTTTATTTTATTTTTAGATCAGCTTTAATATTTCAGAGAGATTGTAACTTCCATCAATCCCCCATTATTATTATTATTACTATTATTATTATTAGTTCCACTACATGGAGAAAAGGTTAACAATATCAGTCATGACATTTAAGTCATTTAGCAGATGCTCTTATCCAGAGCGACTTACATGAGCAATTAGGGTTAAGTGCCTTGCTTAAAGGCACATCGACAGATTTTTTCACCTAGTCGGCTCGGGATTAGAACCAGCGACCTTTCGGTTACTGGCACAACGCTCTTACCCACTAAGCTACCTGCTCACTAAACTACGGGTTGATGTGATTGCATTAAATCACCTGACTATTTGGACGTGTCTGTTGGTAAATGTTTTATTTCTAAGAGATAATGAATAAAATAGAACAATTGACCTTCAATCATTAGTTGTCACTGTGTTAACCACAACCAAACTGTTGGATCTCTGTTTAGGGGTCAGTGCTCTAAAATGAGTCTCTCTGGGGAGAGAGAGGAGGGGGGCTCTGCCTCTAAAATGAGTCTCTCTGGGGAGAGAGAGGAGGGGGTCCCTGCCTCTTAAACAAGTCTCTCTGGGGAACATGACACCAAAGCTAAGAGGTGAGATGACAATGTTGTTTAAGAATTTATAAAGAGTTTATTTCTAAAACGTTATATCCACAATTTTTTCACGTTTGTTATTTTACATCAGAAATGATTGCTTATGGGTACCTTCATGTGCGTGTAAAATATTGTTGTTCTAAGATTTTAATTAATAGATTTTTGCGTATTAATTTTTGTTAAGCAAAACGCTATATAGCTGGAATGAAATGTTTGTATCCTGTATATTTGACTGTGATATGTGGATGTCTCACCAACACACACACACACACACACACACACACACACACACACACACAAACATCTTTACCAGCATACACACACATCTTTACCATCATACACACACACATCTATAGAAGTTTTGCATGACACAATCATTTATCCTACTCTTAGTTATTGTCTAATATGTTGTCATGCAGAACCTTATTGTTTTTACTAATTCTGATCGTTGTTACAAGCGGAATTTGACAATACTACCATCAAATCAACACACTCTTCACTCCTGTTTAAACCAAAAAGGGTTCTATCGCTTGCTTAATATATGGAACCACTAAAAGTTCTATATAGAGTCCCTTTTACAGGGTTCTTTAATCAGAACTCTAGAGGTTCTTCTTCCCTGAACCAAAATGGTTCCATATAGAACCCTGCATGGTGCCATTTATGAATTATGGCTACTACTATTAAATAGGAATATTTTTAGCTAAGAATATAATTTATAGGAAAATAGGAATGGTTGAAAAATCCCAATATTCATTAAAAATTATCCTTAGAAATAGCAGTGCTGGGGGTTTGGAAAGCCATAGTGAGTCAATCAACAATAGAACAATACTCTTATGAAAAATATTGATCTTTAACTTACAGTCTGTGGATACTATGCGACTAGAAAGGTTAAAAATGCCTGTAAGAAATCACAGCGCAGCTGAAAAAATATGGCAGGTGGAAATCAAAAGAGGATGTTCTACGGAGATAGGTGGGCGGGGCTGAGAGTAGCAGAGGGGGTGGGATTAAAAAGATCATGATCGGTAATAGTCATTACTGTAAACACTATAGATGTCTGAGTACTATCTATCCAAAATGTAATGTGTATAATTCATTATTATTATTATATATATAAAAAAGTAATTACTGTGTATAAAAGTATTGTATGGGGGTAGAATTTATCTTTGTTATATTCAAACACACTGGTGGCCAGGGAGGCATCTCTTTGTTCGAACGATGGCCCAACTCTGGCTGACTTCTTTACAATACAATACATTACAATACAGTACAACTTTGTCCATTAGTTCCAGCAAACAACAAAAATGTATTTTCTGCTCCGTTCATAACCCCCAAACAGCAGACCTCACACATACAGTTGAGACCAGCACAGGTTCAAGCTGCAGTGCAGCGCCCTGGATGGAGAGCATGTTGTGGGGTTAAGGGCCTTGCTCAAGGGCCCAACGAAAGGTGATTGTTTTGAGGACGTGGACCCAGCAGCTCTCCAGGGGTCAGATCAATTCCGTCCGTTCTTTCCAGCGCCCGGCCCGGGATTCAAACTGGACACTTTTCGGCCACAGGTCCAACGCCTGCCACAGCTCCAACTCATTTGCCGCTGGGCGAAAACCTGATTTAATATTCAGAAATAAGCATGAGTTAATCTGCCAAAATGAAGACAAAATGTTATGCAGACATCATTATTATGATAACATACATGCAGTTGTCATCAGCAGCAGCCACAAGAGAGAGCCTCTGATAGTTCTGGGTAACTGCCAGACTGAGCAAAACATAGATAGTGTGTTAAAAGTCATGTAATGATTAACTAGGCTATTGAATCACCAACACTTATTATACATCATTATTATAAAGAAATCATTGTCAAATGCTGAAGAGAAACTGTTCCATGTAGGTCTATATTATTTATGGATTGATCATATAGAAAAATCTAAACATTATTTTGAACTACTCCAAAGCAATTACATGTGGCGCAGGAACCACTGACTCACTGCATTATTCTATAGTATTATCAAGACACCTGCTGTTAATTCTTAACTGGTTAGGACAGCTCATGAGGTGTCCTAAATATCTACCGACTAGGTGGGACTAGAGGCTTCATGCATAGCTTTAATTTATACCCATAAGAGTAGAAGTCTTTATTCTCAGCACTTATACAACCAATTTTCTACTCTGAGACGCTTTTTTGGATATGGGCCCAGATCTCAAAATATTGTTATAAAAAAACTTTTAATGTTTGTTTTACATATAAAAAAATAAATAAATGCATTTTACTAATGTAAGCCACTGTAAAGACTGGGTTTAGTTTATTGTGTTGCACTGCTCATGTCCGCGTTCTGGAACTGTCCGCGTTCCCATACAGAACTGTCCGCGTCCATGTACGGTTTGGCGCCAAGCATATTGTCCAGTTACGCGCAGAGTGGTCTGAGGTGATGTTGGGGAACAACGACGGAGTTCGATACAGTGTTGAGACGCCGAAGTTTATTGTTCAATTTGCTTTTTGCTTTACGGTCAGGGACAGCATGAGTGTAGCCAGATCCTTTTCACTTGCTATTCTTGTTTAATTGTGTGGTTCACTGGATTCGTCATCATCCTCGAGATGAGGGACAGACGGACGACCTGCTAGTTAGCCAAGCAAGTCGGTACAGCTAGCTAAGCTAGCTACTCTACCAGCAGCATCCTAGTTATCCTAGCTACCACTACATCATAACCGGCTGCCTGCATTTCTTGTGGACCGATGGAGCTCCCGGGTTGTTTCTTCCACCTGTTAAATACCGTGGAGGGATTCTCCCTCTCTCATTGACGGATGCTGGTTTCCTACGCTCCCTCTGTCCGGTTCTCCTCTCTTCACTAGATGGACGGTAACTTTAGTGTTTAACCCCTCTGTGTCCAAGGACCAAACTTTTGAATATTATTTTCGGGGCGCCTCAAGTGGGCAGGACATACGTCATTTTTAACATGGCTTTTTTCTGATAAAAACGAGTTGCATCCGCCATGGAGCCCAGTTTAATAATATTACCTTCTGTCTCTAGTTATAAAGTAATCGTGAAAACAGCAGGCATTTTAGGTCATTTTTCACCCTACCAGCTCCTATTAGTTCTATTGAGCTCCGTGACACCGACTCGCCTTCAGAACGTTCTATTCCCAGCCCATTGTTCTGCATCACAATGCCAGCTTCACTATTGTTATCAATGAGACATGCCTGCGTTAACCCTGTAGGTTTACCTCAGGTAACTTATTATTAACAAGGTTACGGCTACTTGGTGAGCGCTAACCCTATGGTGTTTTTGGTTTATGTCAGTTTCATTGTTTGTTATGCTATAAATGGTTATTTTATGGTTGTAAGTGGTAAAATTAACTAATAACTACTTTAGTAAGGATATACTTTATTCAGTACTACTGCAGTTGCTAAATAATTCCAATAGATGGCAGCTTAAGACCATGAATGACATTTCAGAAGATCAGTTAAGTTTTTACCCTGAATACACCACCACTCCCCCTCACAGGAAAACTCCTGCACACGCTTTTTACTGTCCCTTTCCACACTGCTAACGCAAGAGGAACGACTGAAAAAGCATTTAACAGATTACTGTGAAATAATATAATGATGATTCATGTTTATTATTAGCTGTTTTTATGCTCATGTTTTGAAATTCTACTTCATTACTATAACGATTATCAATAAGCCTGAACATTAATTTAGTCACGTTTGGTTGAGAAAAACGTATTTTCCTAGTACATTCATTGTCAGATTCATCAACCAGCAGCGAGCACTCTGCCTTCTAGCACAAGCGAGGGGCATGTTGAGGTACATTTGCTAACCGGGAGGGTTGCATGATGTAATTTATTGGCCGGCTGGAAGACGCACTCTTGTCTTATCTATTCCGAGGTTGTTTAATCGCAATATTAGATATTTCATAATGCATGTATACTAGGGTTGAGGTTGGAGCATCTGACTAGTGATTATTTACCAGGGGTTCAACACCTGCTATAGTCACTATTTAATTGCTCTTCCAAAAGCATCACAGGCCTAATACGAGATATATAGCTAACTAAAGTAATGAGTGACCATTTTAGACATGGGACATATAGTATTTGGTTGCATGCTATTTTATGTCAATCATATTGCTGCTTGTAGCCTATAACTGATGCTTCATGGTCTTCTGCTGCCATCTATTGGAAATATTTAGCATTACAAGTTATTAATTTACGTACGGACATTAGTGAGGCAGCTGAAAAATAAAGTGTATTTTTCTTGTTAATTCCTTTGATCAGTCTCAAACCTGCCCCACCTATCCCATGGCAATTGCTGGACTTTCACACAGAGGTTACTAGGTCACCCAATTCAAACCATATTAGAAAAATAACACAAATGTGTCTAAGTGTTCTGCCTTGCAATAATAAATATCATAAAATAACTAATTAAAAAAAAAACAGCAAAACGCTTAGACAGGTTTTGAGTAACAAAATAATACTATAATTGTATTTACTAAGTTAATATTATTAGCAAAATAGTTTATAAAAGTGTTCTAGGCTACCCTACCCTAGAATTAGGGTTACGGTTAATGCTAAAATAGGTTATACCTAGGGTTAGAGTTTCTGTATAGCACTTTGTGACATCTGCTGGTGTAAAAAGGGCTTTATAAATACATTTGATTGATTGTTAGGTTTAGGGTTTTTATGGCAAAAAACTGTATGGGTTTATGGCACTCTTGCTCCTCCATGTGGCCGTATATGGGTACTACATAACTCATTCATCACATTTACATATTTTTTTTTTGTCACGGGTCTCCCGGTCGCGGCCGGCTACAACAGTCTGGATTCGAACCAGGATCTCTAGTGGCCTTAGACCACTGCAAGAGACCTGACACTTCATGACACTTGCTAGGCTTAGGCTCATAATCTGAGGTAGCAACTGCGTCTGATCTACAAATCCATTAGCTAGACCACCAGATTAGACAACAATCACCCCATTATACCCATTTGGTTTGCAACTCAGTGAACCTGCGCAGCATTCGCTCAATTTGATGCCTATGAACAAAGATTTCGATGCATATCAAATTATCCAGCAGCCATTTAGAAACCACAAGTCCTCAAAAAAATGGTTATTTCTTAATTAAAAAATGTCTTCTGGCTGTTTAAAATCAGCCACATCTTGAAAAAGAGGACAGGGACTTGCGTTTTGTTTAGATTGTACACTTTTTTCTTAAAACAAATATGGTTAACCATGACCAGAAAATGTTTAATGTTTGATGGCTATCCGCCAGCCATCGCCTCTAAAACTGTCTCACCTCACTATTGGTGACCACAACATGTACTTAGGTGAACAGTGTGCATGCTCACCAAGTAGCCATAACCTTGTTAATAATAAGTTACCTGAGGTAAACCTACAGGGTTAATGCTCACCAAGTAGCTGTAACCTTGGTAATAATAAGTTACCTGAGGTAAACCTACAGGGTTAACGCTCACCAAGTAGCCGTAACCTTGTTAATAATAAGTTACCTGAGGTAAACCTACAGGGTTAATGCTCACCAAGTAGCCGTAACCTTGTTCATAATAAGTTACCTGAGGTAAACCTACAGGGTTAACGGCTCACCAAGTAGCCGTAACCTTGTTAATAATAAGTTACCTGAGGTAAACCTACAGGGTTAACGCTCACCAAGTAGCCGTAACCTTGTTAATAATAAGTTACCTGAGGTAAACCTACAGGGTTAACGCTCACCAAGTAGCCGTAACCTTGTTAATAATAAGTTACCTGAGGTAAATCTACAGGGTTAACGCTCACCAAGTAGCCTTAACCTTGTTAATAATAAGTTACCTGAGGTAAACCTACAGGGTTAACACTCACCAAGTAGCCGTAACCTTGTTAATAATAAGTTACCTGAGGTAAACCTACAGGGTTAATGCTCACCAAGTAGCCGTAACCTTGTTAATAATCAGTTACCTGAGGTAAACCTACAGGGTTAATGCTCACCAAGTAGCCGTAACCTTGGTAATAATAAGTTACCTGAGGTAAACCTACAGAGTTAACACTCACCAAGTAGCTGTAACCTTGTTAATAATCAGTTACTTGAGGTAAACCTACAGGGTTAACGCAGGCAGGTCTCATTGATAACAATAGTGAAGCTGGCATTGTGACGCAGAACAATGGCCTGGGAATAGAATGTTCTGAAGGCGAGTCGGTGCCACGGAGCTCAATAGAACTAATAGGAGCTGGTAGGGTGAAAAATGCCCTAAAATAAGGCCTGTTTTTTCGCAATTACTTCATAACCAGGGACAGAAGGTAATATTATGAAACTGGGCTCCATGGCGGATGCAATGAACAAATTTTATCAGAAATAAACGTTGTAAAAAATGTCACTTGAGGTGCCCCGAAAATAATATTCAAAAGTTCAGTCCTTGGACACAGAGGGGTTAAACACTAAAGTTACCGTCCATTTAGTGAAGAGAGGAGAACCGGACAGAGGGATGGTAGGTAGCCAGCATCCATCAACGAGAGAGGGAGAAGCCCTCCACGGTATTTAACAGGTGGAAGAAACAACCAGGGAGCTTCATCGGTCCACAAGAAATGCAGGCAGCCGGTGATGATGTAGTGGTAGCTAGGATAACTAGGATGCTGCTGGTAGAGTAGCTAGCTTAGCTAGCTGTACCGACTAGCTTGGCTAGCTAGCAGGTCGTTTGTCTGTCCCTCGAGGATGATGACGAATCCGGTGAACCACACAATTAAACAAGAATAGCGAGTGAAAAGGATCTGGCTACACTCATACTGTCACTGACCATTACGCAAAAAAAGCAAATTGAACAATAAACTTCGGTGCCTCAACACTGTAACGAACTCCGTCGTTATTTCCCAACATCACCTCAGCCCACTCTGCGCGTAACTGGACAATATGCTTGGCGCCAAACCGTACGTGGACGCGGACAGTTCTGTACGTGGACGCGGACAGTTCCAGAACGCGGACATGAGCACTGCCACACAATAAACTAAAAGCAGTCTTTAAAGTCGGGTACATTAGTAATATTCTTTTTTTATTATGTCAAACAAAAGAAAATCGTTTTTTAAAACAAGATTTTGAGATCTGGGCACGTATCCAAAAAGCGTCTCAAAGTAGAAAAATTGGTCCTCTCTCTCCCCAGACAGACTGATTTAATACTGGGTCGTTACAATATTTTGAGATCTGGGTCCATATCCAAAAAGCGTCTCAGAGTAGAAAATGTGTCGTATAAGTGCTGAGAATAAAGCCATTTTAGTCCTACTCTTATGGGTATAAATTAAAGCTATGCATGAAGCCTCTTTATTCATAAGTGTCCCACCTAGTTGGCAGATATTTAGGACACCTCATGAGCTGTCCTAACCAGTTAAGAGGTACCAGCAGGTGTCTTGATAATAATAATAATATAATATGCCATTTAGCAGACGCTTTTATCCAAAGCGACTTACAGTCATGCATGCATACATTTATTTTTTTGTGTATGGGTGGTCCCGGGGATCGAACCCACTACCTTGGCGTTACAAGTGCTCTACCAGCTGAGCTACAGAGGACCACATAGAAACATGCAGCGAGTCAGTGGTTCCTGTGCAACATGTAGTTGCTTTGGAGCAGTGGTGACCTGTCATTCAGGGCAGAGCCCCACCTGTTTAGCAGATGCTCTTACCCAGAGCGATTTACAGTAAGTGCATTCATCTTAAGATAGCTAGGTGAGACAACCAGATAGTACAGTCAAATATACAGGATACGAACATTCAATTTCAGCTAAACAATGGATATATAGCGTTTTGCAATAAAAATAATAATAATGATATACATCTAAAATCTATTAATTAAACATCTGAGAACAGTAATATTGAAGGTACCCATAAGCAACCATTTCTGATTAAAAAACACATGTGAAAAATTGTGGAAATAGCATTTAGGAAATAAACTCTTAATAATTCTTAAACAAAATTGTCATCTCACCTCTTAGCTTTGGTGTCATGTTCCCCAGAGAGACTCATTTTAGAGGCAGGGCCCCCCTCCTCTCTCTCCCCAGAGAGACTCATTTTAGACCACTGACCCCTAAACAGAGATCCAGCATGTTGGTTGTAGTTAACACAGTAATTCTTGAATGTGAATTGTTATCATTTATTAATTATCTCTTACAAAACATTTACTAACAGACATATCGAAACAGTCAGGTGATTTAATGCAATCACATGAATATGTAGTTGTGACATCTCTTCACCATGGCCATGTCACACACTTATTTGTATTCATTAAAAGTTACCATTTATTATTTTTGAATCTGTTCTTTTCTAAACGTATCTGAGAATGTAGACAGAAGGGCTAAAACGGGCTTGATTGATCTGGGGGGGATCAGTGATCTATACAGAAAGGTTTTTTGCAACAATTAAGAGATTTTATATTATTTAAAGTAGGCTAGGTTATAATGTATAACATTTTTTTTTTGTGTAAAGCAGATCAAGGTCTATACCTCAGCAAGTGGCGACCCGTCATTCAGGGCAGGTGAACTTTCCTGTTTTGCATGATATTGTGGCATTAATACATCAGTTTGCTAACAATGTAAAAAAAAAATATATACACTATCGGTCAAAAGTTTTAGACCACCTACTCATTCAAGGGTTTTTCTTTATGTTTACTATTTTCTACATTGTAGAATAATAGTGAAGACATCAAAACTATGAAATAACACATATGGAATCATTTAGTAACCAAAAAAGTGTTAAACAAATCAAAATATATTTTATATTTGAGATTCTTCAAATAGGCACCCTTTGCCTTGATGACAGCTTTGCACACTCTTGGCATTCTCTCAACCAGCGACCCGTCATTCAGGGCAGGTGGCCTTTCCTGTTTTGCATGTTATTTTGGCATTAATACGTGTCACATATCAGTTTGCAAAAAAATTAAAATAAATATAGATATATATAATTGAGTTAATAAAGCCGCATACAAACATGGTCTCTTTTTTTGTTTTCTTGAGTAAGGCAGCTCCAAAATGCAGGTGTTTCAGCCTAGCTCAGTGCTTTCTGTGGTGGTGGGGCAAGCCAGAAGAAAATACAGAGCGTTGCTTCGTGATTGGCTCACTGTTCTGTCACTCATGGGGACACTACGTCACCGCCAAGTCTAAGGGTAGAGCTAGAAAATTCAAGCCCCTTGGGTGCTGCCACAGAGTTACATTAGAAGTGCCCATCCAGGAAGGTAATTGGCCACAGATAAAATGACGTCAAATCACATTATATCTACAGTAGCTTTGATTGGACTGATCATGTCAACATCATACTTTCAAAATCTTAGCCAGCAGTCATCATCACGAATCAAAGCGACAATCTACAGGCAAATCCTTTTTAATCCTTGTCATATGAAGAGAAATAATGAAGAGAAATGATAGGACAGCTGTTGGGACTCTGCTGTTGGGACTCTGCTTTATGTAGGCCCTAACAGTTTGTGGGCACCGTTTGTAACCTTTATAGTGCAATGAATGTATTGTTTAGTGTTGTGTTGTGGAGTGGCTTTGCTGGCATGCCTCCCCCTTTATTTATGTTTTGCCCCACCAAGATTGACATGCTAAAATCACCACTGACCTCAGCTATAGCCTAGATGACCAGCCTAAACCTGTTCAGATCAGTTCCCATAACGTTATAACAGTAACAGTAGCAGGAGCCTAGTCCTGATACAGATGGAGGTCTATACCTCAGCTATAGCCTACATATCCTAGATGACCAGCCTAAACCTGTTCAGATCAGTTCCCATAACGTTATAGACCTAACAGTAGCAGGACAGAGCTTGTAGCCTAGGCATGGTATTTTACACACCATTTCAAACAGAGAACATCAGGTTTGTCAGCATGATAAGTGATCATAGCTCAAACCTACTCTGACTATTGAATGTCTGAAGTCGACCTAACCTTATAATAGTTTGTAGTTTAGCCTAGACTTACCAGGGTCTGCCCGTCTTTCCTACATATCAACACATTTATCCGACTTCTAATGTTACCGAGAAATATGTGCCACAGTTTCAACAGCCATTGTGTAACTGCGTAGGCTACACACTTACTTTCACGTTCATATGAGGAAATCACATAACTTCTTACAGTCGCTGGTGCAGCCGCCTGTTTTCTTCCAGATGAAGTAGCTTTTATAGGCAACTCATTCAACCAGCCTAAACAACAGTAAATAAAAGATGTCAAATGGTCAAAAGTCAATCCTGATATAGCCATATACATCAAAGAGAGGTGTATTGCTACAGATGTAGGATCTTAATTTGAGCCAGTTTGCTACAGCAGGAAAATAATCCTGCAGCAACAGGACATTTCAATTATTATGGGAATGGCCGGCAGGGATGTAGCTCAGTTGGTAGAGCATGGCATTTGCAACGCCAGGGTTGTGGGTTCGATTCCAGTATTTTAAAAAAAGTATGCACTCGCAATGTATGTAAGTCGCTCTGGATAAGAGCGTCTGCTAAATGACGCAGAATAACTTTCCCTCAACGCAGTAAATGTAAAACGTGTAGTGTATTTGAGGTTTTAAAAGGCTTCTGAAGTTTGTAATTTCCACTTAGAAATGGCAGACTTGAGTTTCCCTTACTAAAAATGTATAAACCGATACAAAAATGTCCATTAATTATAAATCACATTTACTGTTGCTGCAGGAATATTTTCCTGCTGTAGCGAACTGGCTCAAATTAAGATCCTACAAATGTACATGCAAATGTACTTGGCGAATAAAGGTGATTCTGATTCTGCAAAGGTTGAGTCTCTAGATTCCCTTGCTGCTCTGGGGAAATAATGAAATGGAAATCATGGGCGATTTAAACTGGGACTGGTTATCTCCAAACTTTGAGACCATGTCATTTGTTATATTTCACCCAATTGATAAAGGAAGCTAGAAGGCTGAACCCAGAAGACAACTTTAAATCAACACTTACTGATATTATCCTAAAATCCTTTCACTCATATTGTTGTGTCTCTTTGTTCAACGGACGTCGGGTAGCCTGTGATATTAATATTGTAGCAAACAGCGGGGCAGGGCAGTGAACCCAGGTCGCTGGCCAAAACTAGGTTAACCCTATTGCTGCGATGGGAATTGTAACCTGTCTCACAGACACCATACTACTTCTGACACCAATGTAGCAAACAGCGGGGCAGGGAAGTGAACCCAGGTTGCACTTGTAAAAAGGCAAACAACCTACGCATCGCACCATTGGCGCCAATTGGGTTACTTGGTTGGAATTGCATCATAGTACATGGGAATAATGATGCATTTTATTTAGTAAAGTGGTTTCTTGAATCAAACACAACAACATTTTCAGTCACCTCCTCCTTGTTTGAAGGACAAGTAGATAAACAGGTTAATGTCAAGCTCTGCATGTTTTTTGGAATGTCTCATGGAATGTAGGCTTACATTGAACACCACACATTGGCTGCTACTGTAGGCTGAATGATAGAACAGCTATTTCCACGTTAAATGTTATTGGATGTCTTTTTTACATTATGATCAAATAGCCTACTTGGTCTCTGTTAAAACTGTAACTTAAAGTGGGTACAGCCTCAGTGTTCACAGTAAACTCACGCCGGAAGTTGCACAGATCGCTACACTATAGTAGAACTATGATACAATTACATTTATCATACGAAATGTGAAATGTATTACTATGACGAATGAATATTGATGTATTGAATTCACAGGAGGTTGGTGGCACCTTAATTGGGGAGGAGGGGCTTGTGGTAATGGCTGGAGCGGAATAGGTGGAATGGTATCATTAATATGAGCCGTCCTCCCCTCAGCAGCCTCCACTGATTGAATTTGACTTGCCCACGTCCAGTTAGCGCCATTTTGTATGATTAAACTGTCAAGTCATTATATATTTTCTGTTCTGCTGAGAGCATGTCGTATATGATGAATGGTGGCAATTATTGCTATCAACAAAGAGTCAGCTATGCTGCATCGTGTTAGAGGCTTTTATTAAAATCACGAGATTTACAGCATAGGTACAGACCCGCGGTGTCCGGAGAACGGCTCCTCAGATTGCCATGGCCGTTCTGACGTCTCATCGTTTAACCCCTATTTATAAACAATGCAAAAGGAGGGGTGACCCCCTCTTCTGACCAATCCCCAGTCTCCAAGACACTTCCGGTCTGCTGGATGTGGCGTTACACCCAAAACATTCCCTCTTGCTACTAACACAACCAACATTCCATTTCTTCATGAAAAACATTTAACAAAGGCATAATCTTCAGATACTATATTCCCCCCTTTCGAGACAAACTAAACGTCTCGAAAACAAACAGAATAGGATTATGACTAGTAACAATTTATCTTATTGAGTATCTTTAACCTTAAACCAAACACATTCTCCTCTAGAGTGTAAATACCTTTCTATGAAATACCTGTTTATGAAGTGTGAATACATTACTATGACATATGAAGCAATCTCTATGGAGTGTAAGAGCGAAAAACTGTCCGGCAGCCATCTTTTCAGATATCCATCCATCAATCAAGACAGTAAAATTCTCTCACGGTCCCTCTGCCCCAGGCAACCACCGTCGGTACTCCAGATAACCTCATTAACCATGTAAATGCATTTGAAACTATGATGCCATTAAATACACATGTCAGCCCCTGCAAACAAAATCCTATCCAATAAATATCCACTCTTAAGGCTGGTCAACCCATTGGACCTTAACAGTGAATCTCTCCCTTCCTAGCCTCTCTGTCCCTAAACATTCACGAAATAAACAAAAACATCTAAGATCATCACATGTATTCAATAACATCAAATATCCTTCTACAAAAATTAATCCCTAAGAATATGACACAATTATGCATTACACATGTCAATATTTCATTGCAGACACTGGAATGTAGTCCACTACACTTCATCTCCCCGTAGTCCCCTCTTCCAATGGACTTGTTGATGATGGAATCAGCCACACCCTCCTTGTTTCATCTCCTCCAGTCATATTGTCCCTTCATATTGTCTTTGTTTGAGTATTTCAATCTCCACATGTTCCCCCAAATGCGTCTGGAATGAAAAGAAAAGAAACAACCAAACAGTATCTTTCGCAAAACAAACACTTTCAAATTGACCATCAATATCAACTAAGAATATAAAAATGATCTATAAATGATGCATGAATCACATTATCCATTCCCCCCTTTGATTCATAAATCATACTAAAAATCACACTAATATTGAAAAAAAAATGTTTTTTAAAAAATCATCAAATAATCAAAAATGATATTTATCCATTAGTTCCACTTGTCCATCTTTATCCAGATCAGGAACAGTCAACACCGGCATCTGAGTGTTGTCTCCAGGCATCACTCTCCAACCTATCTCAATATCATAGCTCTCTCCAAGGTCAGTAACAAATTACAAACATCACACAGTGTTATCAAAGCTGAAACTAAAATCTGACCCATCACTGCCCCTACTGGCCTAATTGATATTGCAACCAAATCCTCTCAGATCTCCCAAACGCATCCCTTATAATGCATCTATAACCCCAGTGA
This sequence comes from Coregonus clupeaformis, assembly GCF_020615455.1. Taxonomy (NCBI): domain Eukaryota; kingdom Metazoa; phylum Chordata; class Actinopteri; order Salmoniformes; family Salmonidae; genus Coregonus; species Coregonus clupeaformis. The sequence goes on from NW_025533584.1 coordinate 461,453, forward strand.
TATTATCTGAACTATCTGGACTCAAAGTATAACTAATATTTATCAATATGATCTTCCCAAATGTTACACCATACCATGAATAAAAAGTAAATCCCCCCTTCTCCCTTAGATTCATCCTTCAATGATAGGCTTGAAGACTATGACATGTAGCCATGTCACCCTTTTAACCCTAGATTTAGCTGTGTCCGGTGCTATCCCTCTTATAATAGTAGAAACCTCATATGGAAGCTTCAACGTTGACATGTAACCAAATCCTGTCCATCCCTAATGTAAGAATATAGATGCTTTATCACCCCAAACCCCTAAATATCTCTAAAATTCCCCCATAGTCACATTGTCAGTCAAAAGCTAATCGTTTAACCATCAAAGTCCTGCTTTTCTACTACCTGGTACATAAAAAGTTACATTATATTTGTCCTCTCTAACCCTATGTTCGTGCTTATCTAAAGTCATCATATAACATCACAATCTGATATTCCCATAAACATACCCCTTATATCCTATGTTCTATAAAACAACTTTTAGCCCTCAATGTTTCACCTGAATACTTCAGGGTTCCGTTGTTACCTGATTTTCCTTTCCCATTTAACAATTCCCATAGGGTAATTCATTTACCCAAGAACACTACTTAAACCTAGGCTTAAACCACTGTTCTGACAACAACATTATTTTATCTGTCAATGACTGTTGCCAATACCACAGTCATGACAAATCATAAGACTGACCCACACCTGATAGAGGCTGCGCAACCGTCTAACATGCCTGGGATGGAATTCTCAACAGACATGGACCCTCAAGATTCCTCACTGATCTTACAGAATGAGTTAATCTATCTCTAATTTCCACAACAGAAGAACGAGCGGCACTGATCAGATACCTCTCCCTGTCTGTCATCAAAATCAAAGACCTCATCCTGTCCTCCATGATGAATCTATATTCTCTCTACTACTATCTGTTCTCCTATTTTAACCCCATTCGTACTATCATTGACAGCACTCTCCATCCGTAACATAACCCATGAGTCTAAAATCCCCCATTTAATTTCAGAACAGTTGTTGTCGATGTCATACTCTCTCTTTTGCTATTGCCATCGTATCACTAATCCCTTCCAAAGTTACCATTAAAGTAGTTGACTTAGTTGCTGTATCAACCCTAATTACTTCTAGTGCAAAGGTTCCCATTATCCTCTGTGTATTATCCACTGTTGGAGTGACTGTAATCTACTCTTCCTGAACTCCCTCGATGACTGCGGAAGCTTCAACAGACCTTAACTCTTCCATTATAAGCGTTACTCTATGAATTACATAGCCCTTTAACCCTCCTGTTATGTTGTGGGTCAATTTGACCCGTTTCCACTTTTGCGTTGTCTAAAATACTAGTTAACCACTCTTTTTCGCCATGAAATTACATGACTTTTCCTCATTTAGGGTCATGAACCTAACTGCAAAATGTGGACACACTGATGTGTTGTGGAATGTCTGTGTACATTTTGTATACAAACATGATGTTGTGGGTCATTTTGACCCGGAGGCTTTCATGTGTATATATATTTGCACAGGTGCAAAACAAAAAAGTGTCTTTGATGTATTTTGTTTTGACTGGTCCTGGTTGCACTTTTAGAATTGTGTTTGGGTTAAAAAGGGCTTTCCCAAGCTTCTCCTCGGTCGACAGCAGCTGCATCTGCCGTCCAGAAAATTCAAGCTGGACCATCAACACATGCCTCCAATCAACCAGAAATGGATCCAGTGGATACAGGCAGTGGCAAGAAACGGAAAAGATGCCAGCTCTGCCCCCCTCGACAAGACAGTAAAACAAGCACCACTTGTGTAGAATGCAATAAATACATCTGCAGAAAGCACACACACACATTGTGTTCAACATGTAGAGAGAAAGACTGAAGGGATAATATGGACCAATAGGGGGGGAAAAAACCTACTTGGGGAAACTGAAAAATCTTGTTTGTGAGAAAGGAAATATGTTTAACAAATAGTTCTTAAATATTGTTTAAAAAAAATAAAAAGTATTGTATTTCTTCTTTCTGAAATGTCTGATAAGACAAAATAAAGTTGTTTCTGTTTTTACTTAATTCTTTGACTGTCTTGAGTGTGTTTAAACTGTGCGGGTCAATTTGACCCGTAACATAATGGATGTCATTTTTTTCCAGCAAAGCACAAGGGTTAACCAATAATTCCTAACCGGAACAACTTCTAATGCTTGCACTAGATAAGTATACATATTCTCCCTGACCTTTCTCTGTAACATTACGCAACATAAGTGAACAGTCACTCCTAACCCTCTTCCAAACTATACCTCCTTCTACTCCTGGTCCTGATAACGATACTTATCCTCCATAACTATCTCTCCATATGGGAGAAACATCCCCATCCTAATCCCTAATAAGTATTCTTTCCCTAACATTGGTGCTGTATTGGTTCCCTTATAACCAAATGCGATATATTTATGGCTTTAATACCTATCAATGTTGAAAGAGTTAACTTGCTTCTCACTGTTGTTATAATAGACTCACGTGTTGATGTCCTTAGTTACTCCTAATTTTCCCCAAAGAAAAAATGTCTCTGCTTGTACTTCCATCTATCACCACTAGTGTCACTTTTTCCCCAAATCTCAGTCCTTTCTCTAAATCCCTGACTTTCAAACCTTTGATTACACAAAATACACCTATAATTACCTTGATCTCCCTGCTGGAAACTGTAACTATAGATACTCAATCACCCTCAGTCTTCTCTTATCAATGCATCGGCTCCTAACCGATCTAAACTCCTACCATATCTTCCCACTAAACTCTAAAATGTCCTTCATCACTGTTCTCTCTCTTACTACTACCTTTGAAATTTAGCTTACTGTCTCAGAGTTCCTTCAACCCTAATCTACTCCTAACTTATTTTAATCTAATATTTTCTCTCATAACATTTAAAACCTTTTCCCCTGATTTTCACAAAATCCCTTACCACCAAATTTTTAGAATATGTGATTGGGAAAGTTCCCCACCTGCTTCTGACTCATTACACACAGACTTGGCAAACGTCTAAACACCTTTTAGCCTAGCCTGAAATCTCTTAGTGTAAGAATATAACCCAGAATAAACAGTCACCCCTTTTAAGTTTATTTTCAGACATTCAATCAATTTTATTTTATATAGCCCTTCTTACATCAGCTAATATCTCGAAGTGCTGTACAGAAACCCAGCCTAAAACCCCAAACAGCTAGTAATGCAGGTGTAGAAGCACGTTGTCTAATACATTATCATCCTTCCTATGATATTATCTTTTTAAGCAAATGATTCCCAAAAACCCTACTTTTTAAAATCTTCTACCAGAAAAACCTTTTAGTGTACATCCAATTGTACAATTCAATTTAAACAATGCATCTCTTCCCAACACTGCAATAACAGTATCTTCTAATATTAGTATCTTAAGAGTAATTAACTGTTTTACTACCTCAAATCCCTATCCTAATTAGTTTATTTTACATAGTGAGATGTTTAACCTCTTTAGGCTGAAAACAGATAAGTTTTTCCACTCTTCACTATCACTTCTAATGGTCGGTTGTTTTTACTTCAATTGTTGGCTATTTTCTCTTCTTCTCTAATCGATTGTCACGATCGTCTAAAGAAGCGGACCAAGGCGCAGCGTGTTGAGCGAACATGTTTACTTTATTAAATTAAAGCAACCACGAAAAAACAACAAAATGAATGACGATAGTGAAGTCCTCTGTGACACTGACAGAACAATGGAACAAAAACCCACAACACCCAAAGGAAAACAATCAGAATAAATATGGCTCCCAATCAGAGATAACGAGCCGACAGCTGACACTCGTTACCTCCGATTGGGAGTCATTGACCAAACCTAGAAACGAACCCCACAGAACTGCAAACATAGAAATACACCCAAAACCCAACATAACCAAACCAAAACCCAACAAAACAAATACACCCTGGCTCAAATATAAAAGTCCCGGAGCCAGAGTGTCACAGTACCCCCCCCTAAAGGTGCGAACTCCGGACGCACCAGCATACAGTCTATGGGAGGGTCTGGGTGGGCGTCTGTCCACGGTGGCGGCTCTGGCCCTGGTCGTGGTCCCCACCCCACCTTAGTCACTATCCGCTTCCGTAGCCTCCTCCTAATGACCACCCCCCAACTAAACCCCACTGGATTAAGGGGCGGCACCGGACTAAAAGGCAGCACCGGACTAAGGGGCAGTACCGGACTAAACGGCGGATCCTGGCTGGCTGGCTCTGGCGGATCCTGGCTGGCTGGCGGATCCTGGCTGGACGGCTCTGGCGGATCCAGGCTGGACGACTCTGGCGGATCCTGGCTGGACGGCTCTGGCGGATCCTGGCTGGACGGCTCTGGCGGATCCTGGCTGGACGGCTCTGGTGGATCCTGGCTGGACGGCTCATGGCTGGCTGACGGATCTGGCTGCTCATGGCTGGCTGACGGATCTGGCTGCTCATGGCTGGCTGACGGATCTGGCTGCTCACGGCCGGCTGACGGATCTGGCTGCTCATGGCTGGCTGACGGATCTGGCTGCTCGCGGCTGGCTGACGGATCTGGCTGCTCATGGCTGGCTGACGGATCTGGCTGCTCATGGCTGGCGGAAGGCTCTGGCTGATCCTGTCTGGCGGAAGGCTCTGGCTGATCCTGTCTGGCGGAAGGCTCTGGCTGATCCTGTCTGGCGGAAGGCTCTGGCTGCTCCTGTCTGGCGGAAGGCTTCGGCTGCTCCTGTCTGGCGGAAGGCTCTAGCGGCTCCTGTCTGGCGGAAGGCTCTAGCGGCTCCGGTCTAGCGGACGGCTCTGAAGGCTCATGGCAGACGGGCGGCTTTGCAGGCTCAGTACAGACGGGCGGCTTATGCAGCGCTTGGCAGACGGGCAGTTCAGGCGCCGTTGGGCAGACGGGCAGTTCAAGCGCCGTTGGGCAGACGGGCAGTTCAAGCGCCGTTGGGCAGACGGGCAGTTCCGGCGCCGTAGGGCAGACGGCAGACTCTGGCCGACCGAGACGCACTATAGGCCTGGTGCGTGGTGCCGGAACAGGTGGTCCCGGGCTGAGGACACGCTTCTCAGGGCTAGTGCGGGGAGTAGCAACAGGGCATGCTGGACCCTGGGGACTCACATAACGCCTAGTGCGGAGAGCAGCAACAGGACGCACAGGACTCGGGGAACACACAGGAGGCTTGGTGCGTGGTGTAGGCACTGGTGGTACTGGGCTGGAGCGGGGAGGTGGCGCCGGAAATACCGGACCGTGCAGGCGTACTGGCTCCCTTGAGCACTGAGCCTGCCCAACCTTACCTGGTTGTATACTCCCCGTCGCCCGACCAGTACGGGAAGGAGGAATAACCCGCACCGGGCTATGTAGGCGAACCGGGGACACCATGCGTAAGGCTGGTGCCATGTAAGCCGGCCCGAGGAGACGCACTGGTGGCCTGATGCGTGGGGCCGGCTTCATGACATCCGGCTCAATGCTCAATCTAGCCCGGCCGATACGTGTGGAGCTGGAATGTACCGAACCGGGCTATGCCTGCGTACAGGAGACACCATGCGCTCTACTGCGTAACACGGTGTCTGCCCGTACTCTCGCTCTCCACGGTCAGTCCAGGGAGTAGGCGCAGGTCTCCTACCTGACTTCACCACACTCCCTTTAGCCCCCCAAGAAATTTTTGGGTAGTACCCACGGGCTTCCAGCCTCGACTCGTGCTGCCTCCTCATACCACCTCCTCTCGGCTTTAGCTGCCTCCAGCTCTTCACGAGGGCGGCGATATTCTCCCGGTTGTGCCCAAGGACCCTTTCCATCCAGAATCTCCTCCCATGTCCATGAATCCTTGATAGGCGTCCATATATCCTGTGTAGGTAGGTCCTGTTGCCGCTTGACACGCTGCTTGGTCCTTTTACGGTGGGTTTTTCTGTCACGATCGTCTAAAGAAGCGGACCAAGGCGCAGTGTGTTGAGCGAACATGTTTACTTTATTAAATTAAAGCAACCACGAAAAAACAACAAAATGAATGACGATAGTGAAGTCCTCTGTGACACTGACAGAACAATGGAACAAAAACCCACAACACCCAAAGGAAAACAATCAGAATAAATATGGCTCCCAATCAGAGATAACGAGCCGACAGCTGACACTCGTTACCTCCGATTGGGAGTCATTGACCAAACCTAGAAACGAACCCCACAGAACTGCAAACATAGAAATACACCCAAAACCCAACATAACCAAACCAAAACCCAACAAAACAAATACACCCTGGCTCAAATATAAAAGTCCCGGAGCCAGAGTGTCACATCGATGCTCTCAGCTGGTACCCCCCTTCCGGATATTCTAGGCCCTCTAGAATATTTAGGGTTCACCTGAAGAACAGGTGATCTTCACTTGCTCCTTCATCTTCCTCTGTTGTTTTCTCCTGACTTGTTGCTGTGGATATGGAACATCTGGTACCCCCCTTTGGCTGGTACCATTGCATTATCAATATTGTTCAGTTGAAGCTGTAACAGTGATTGTTGATTTGGTTCACTCTGATTCTTCATAACCAACACTTATTTTCTTCTTCTCCACCACCAGTTATAAGTTGTATTTGATTGAGTTTTCTTCGTCCTGTTCTTCTCGTCGTTGACATATCAATATTCTTCAAAAGGTTCTCTTCTAAGTTCTGTCCTCGAAATATCATCTTCCATCATCTTCTTACTAGTGGGCTCTTCTTGACCTCAATGTGTTCTTCTCCTTCCATTCTTGAACTCTTCATCCAATCGTGTTACTTCTTATTCGATTTATCCAGGCATGATAAGCAATCTGCCTATATCTCCATTTCTTCTTTGCTCTTGTACCCTTCTTTCTTCAACCTTCATCAGAGATCAAGTCTCCAGTATCCTTCTTTCCTCTCTTGCCACTTCCTTCTGATCACAGAGTCACCTCCACCCATGGCCTCTCATCAATCACTCTCATCTTCCTCCTCCTCATCTCCTTCACGTTCCATCCTCCTTAACCTCCCTCTTTTCTTCCAGACATCTCATTTTCTTCTGGATCTTGGAGTTTTGGATTCACCTTTATCGTCGTTTCTGCTTGTTCTCTATCTATTCTGCCATTAGTTTCTCTTAACACTACTTTAGTTAAAGAACTATCCTAATTAGTCAATTTCCCCCTATATCAACCCTTTTATATTCCTTTATTGTGAACTATCTGAGACTATATAGCATATGGCTTTCCCCACTCTAATTCTTTTTTTTAAATAAATCAATTAAAAATCATGAATAATTAAAACCAATCCTTATTCCTATATCACCAATGTATCAATTAGTGTCTATCTTACCACAACCCATCAAATGCAAGTAAATTAGTCAACTTCAAAGCAATCCCAAAAACAAAGCCTCTAACCCTATCATTACTCCAATTCCCATCAAACCCCAGTGATACACAGAGCATCCAAAAATGCAATTTTTAATGAAATAGTATTTGCCAAGCCTATGTAAAATCGTCATAACATCACATATCTTGTAACAGTAACCTTTTTTATGACTTGATCCTCTGCCGCGTCACGTGATCACTTCCTGTATCTCCTCGCTCCCCCTCTCTCCTGTCTCTCATGACAAGGGACAAAGACACAATAACAGCTTTTAGTAGTTAATGCCATCACTGAGTATTTCCAACCATTCAATATTCATTCGTTCTACATTATTCACTCTAAGACTAAACTCAGAACTAAATAGATCGCTCAAAAAACATTTTTATTTTAATCCGTCTTTAATTTAATTCACTTTATTATAATCCGTTACCATATATCTAATTTATAAATTCACTACATCTCAACAAATAGTTTAATGTTCAAACCCCAGCCACTTTAAACTCCAAGATTCGTGTTAAAATCTCTCTTCTGTCTGTCTATTTCTGTCTCCCCCTCGCAGCACGCAGCAGAAATATTACCCATTAGAAAAAACGTGTTGTAGTCCCAGTGCCATAAACCAAAACGTGTCCCAATCTCGTGCCAAAAACTTCAACTCCCACGTTTGGTACTGTAGTGTCGCAAAATTAAACGCATGCGCATACCCATTCCTCAATACAATTTCACCGTGGACGGGCGATTTTCTCTCTCTCCCCCAAACCTAAAGAGTTAACAGTTTAACAGTCCAGCTGTACCTCCATTTTCCCCCTCACAGTCAAACAACATTTAACAGCGCTCACAAAACATATAACCTGACTTACACACCGAGACAAATTTAAGAGACTTGAATCCATCGCAATGGAGTTTCTAAGGATATCCGTTAGCATGTAGCATGCAACACCATTAGCCTTTAGCATTATCATTAGCCTTAGCCTTAGCCTTAGGTACACTGTGACACAAAACACATTTAGCATTCAAGCATTAGCCGCTATGTACCACGTGAACACAACCCAGCATTTGGCATCAACATGAGCCCTAGCCTTCAGCTAACTGCGGCCTACCACACCAATAAATATCCTGCACTGTCCTATTTATTTTTAAACATATTTATCCTACCGTTTTTGCTACCGTGGCTAAAATGAGCATTACACCGAGAAATTAAACCCAATCAAACATCCCGTCGGACGAGTGTCGAATCATAATCACAATCAGATAAATCCCATAAAACCGAGTCCTTTCTTTAAAAAACCCACCATCTTGCACATTCTATCGTGTAAGAGGATTTGTCGGCCTGTCATTTTCTAAATGGCCCCCCTGGGGTCTTAAGCGGTCCAGTGCCCTAATGATGCGCATATCTGCCTTAATTGTACAAATTCAATACTTAATCCTACCGTTTCATGCTCTAAAAACTCCCAATTATCTGCCGTTTCCCCCTGGGATAAATTTTAGCAGACTCTAGTCGACCACAATAACGCCACCGAGGCAAGGTCATATGGAACATCTCTCCAGTGTACACAAGTCATATCCAATCTAACAAACTCCGAAGCGGTAAGAACACTCACCCTTTTTTCGGCCATGCTTCAGAGAGTTAGGCCGGCGGTTGACTGAAACAAGGAAGAGACGCAAACCCAGCCCCACGTTGGGCGCCATTATGTCGTATATGATGAATGGTGGCAATTATTGCTATCAACAAAGAGTCCGCTATGCTGCATCGTGTTAGAGGCTTTTATTAAAATCACGAGATTACAGCATAGGTACAGACCCGCGGTGTCCGGAGAACGGCTCCTCAGATTGCCATGGCCGTTCTGACGTCTTCCTCGCCTAACCCCCTTATTTATAAACAATGAAACTGACCTCTTCTGACCAATCCCCAGTCTCCAAGACACTTCCGGTCTGCTGGATGTGGCGTTACACCCAAACCATTCCCTCTTGCTACTAACACAACCAACATTCCATTTCTTCATGAAAAACATTTAACAAAGGCATAATCTTCAGATACGATACGAATCTCATAGCAAAGGGTCTGAAAACTTCTGTAAATAAGGTATTTCTATATATTTGCAAACATGTCTAAAAACCTGTTTTCACTTTGTCATTATGGGGTATTGTGTGTAAATTGATGGGGAAAAATAACTACTTTAATCTATTTTTGAATAAGGCTGTAACTTAACAAAATGTGGAAAGAGTCAGGGGTCTGAATACTTTTTGAATGCACTGTAGATATGGTGTGGACTGTATACTCAATACAATCTAAATCTGATACCTCACTGTCTGTCTTGGACTGATACTGCTTTTTAAACTGCTCTGGTCAGTCTACTCAAATATTTGGACTATACATTTTTCTCTCTACAAGCAATACTTTGATAATTTGTCATTTCTAATAATGAAACATACATTTATGAATAGATAGAGCAGGTTTCAGGACACTGATTTAACTGAAAATGTTGAAAAATATACTGCCAATATCTTCCCCACCAAAGAATAGCAGTGTGGTTTTAATATGATTTGACTCTTTGCAGGCTGTCAGGCTGTCTAGTCACAGAGGAAGGCTGTGCTTCTCTGATCTCAGCTCTGAAGTCAAACCCCTCACACCTGAGAGAGCTGGACCTGAGCTACAATCACCCAGGGAGACTCAGGAGTCAGACTGCTCTCTGCTGGACTGGAGGATCCACACTGCAGACTGGAGAAACTCAAGTATGTAGAGGGTTTATGTCAATGTTCATATCAGACATGTTGGAGTTATCAGGCTAGTTAAGACAAACATTCTGACCACCACTTGGACTAAGTTATGCGATGTCCGTCTCCAGTCCTTTTCTGCCGTCCATGACGATGTTAACTCCAGTGGTGGAAAAAAGTACCCAATTGTCATACTTGAGTAAAAGTAAAGATACCTTAATAGAAAATGACTCAACTAAAAGTGAAAGTCACCCAGTAAAATACTACTTGAGTAAAAGTCTAAAAGTATTTGGTTTTATATATACTTAAGTATCAAAAGATACATGTAATTGCTAAAATATACTTAAGTATCAAAAGTAAAAGTACAAGTATAAATCATTTCAAATTCCTTACATAAAGCAAACCAGACGATTTTCTTGTTTTTAAAATTTACGTTCAGCCAGAGGCACACTCCAACACTCAGACAATTTACAAACAAAGCATTTGTGTTTAGTGAGTCTGCCAGATCAGAGGCAGTAGGGATGTTCTCTTGATAAGTGTGTGAATTGGAACATTTTCTGTCCTGCTAAGCATTCAAAATGTAACGAGTACTTTTGGGTGTCAGGGAAAATGTATGGAGTAAAAAGTACATTGTTTTCTTTAGGAATGCAGTGAAGTGAAAGTAAAAGTAGTCAAAAATATAAATAGTAAAGTCAAGTACAGATACCCCCAAAAAACTACTTAAGTAGTACTTTAAAGTATTTTTACTTAAGTACTTTACACCACTGGTTAACTCTCTTTCTTAGCTATCTCGACTATGCACTTGCCTCTTCTAGCAATACACTGTGCTAACATTAGCCTAGACTGTACCACAGAAAATAACAGTTTTAAACAGTTGTAAAAACCCACTTATTCCAGACAGAATAGTTCCTGTAGATTCAGACTTACTCATCACCAATCTTTTGTTATGTCTCGTGGGTTTCATAACCACGTCTGTATAACAATTCAATAATGATGAGACAGGAGACAGGAATCAGTTCAACCATTTATCTGGACGTGATCATCTCAACACATACAAACCCCCATGATGCTCTGCAGCACAACCCCAATATACAACAAATACATAAGTAAATGGACACAAAACAAAACTCAGAGGAATTTAAATGTTCATTTCTAGAAAGTAGGGCCATGGGATAGGGTCAGAAAGGTCAGTATGTTTGATAACTGGTTACAGAGGTGACATAACAAGCATAAGGTCCATTATAACACAGTGAAGTAGAGGTGGGAGCTAAAAGCAGACATGGACAGTGAGACGGTGTGAGGAGGTCAGGGGTGAAACACTAGATCAGGACAGGTAGAAATGGCAGGGCTGGAAATAGACACAGAGACACATTCTTATCATGGCTCAGACCTGACCTGAGACACCCAAACAGAAGATGCCAGTAGCAAAGTCCTGTCCAGTAGGTTATATGGGATTTCCTTTCATCAAAATCCAACACAAGGAAATGTGTCCAGTGTGTGTGTGTGTGTGTCCAGTGTGTGTGTGTGTGTGTGTCTAGTGTGTGTGTGTGTGTGTTCAGTGTGTGTGTCCAGTGTGTGTGTGTGTGCAGTGTGTGTGTGTGTGTGTTTGTGTGTGTGTGTGTGTGTGTGTGTGTCCGGTGTGTGTGTGTGTTTGTCCTGCGTGTGTGTGTCCAGTGTGTGTGTGTGTGTGTGTGTGTGTGTGTGTCCAGTGTGTGTGTGTGTGTCCAGTGTGAGTGTATCTAGTGTGTGTGTGTTTGTCCAGTGTGTGTTTGTCCTGTGTGTGTGTGTTTGTGTGTGTGTGTGTGTGTCCAGTGTGTGTGTTCAGTGTGTATGTGTGTGTACAGTGTGTGTCTAGTGTATGTGTGTGTGTGTCCAGTGTATGTGTGTGTGTGTCCAGTGTGTGTGTTTGTCCAGTGTGTGTGTGTGTGTGTGTGTATGTGTGTGTGTGTGTTTGTCTAGTGTGTGTGTGTGTGTGTGTGTCCAGTGTGTGTCCAGTGTGTGTGTGTGTGTGTGTGTGTGTCTAGTGTGTGTGTGTGTCCGGTGTGTGTGTGTGTGTCCAGTGTGTGTGTGTGTCCAGTGTGATTGTGTGTCCAGTGTGTGTCCAGTGTGTGTGTATGTCCAGTGTGTGTGTCCATTGTGTGTGTGTGTCCAGTGTGTGTGTCCAGTGTGTGTGTGTGTGTGTGTGTCCAGTGTATGTGTGTGTGTGTCTGTGTCCAGTGTGAGTGTGTCCAGTGTGTGTGTTTGTCCAGTGTGTGTGTTTGTCCAGTGTGTGTGTGTGTTTGTCCAGTGTGTGTGTGTGTGTCCAGTGTGTGTGTGTCCAGTGTGTGTGTGTCCCCAGTGTGTGAGTGTGTCCAGTGTGTGTGTGTCCAATGTGTGTGTCCCCAGTGTTTGTGTATGTGTGTGTCCAATGTGTGTGTGTGTGTGTGTGTGTGTGTGTGTGTGTGTGTGTGTGTACAGTGTGAGTGTGTCCAGTGTGTGTGTGTGTGTGTGTACAGTGTGAGTGTGTCCAGTGTGTGTGTGTTTGTGTGTGTGTGTGTGTGTGTGCGTGTCCAATGTGTGTGTGTGTGTGTGTGTGTCCAGTGTGTGTGTTCAGAGTGTGTGTGTGTGTGTCCAATGTGTGTGTGTCCAGTGTGTGTGTTTGTGTGTGTGTGTGTCCAGTGTGTGTGTTCAGTGTTTGTGTGTGTCCAGTGTGTGTGTGTGTGTGTGTGTGTGTGTGTGTGTCCAGTGTGAGTGTGTCCAGTGTGTGTGTTTGTCCAGTGTGTGTGTGTATGTGTGTGTGTGTCCAGTGTGTGTGTGTGTGTCCAGTGTGTGAGTATGTGTGTGTGTGTGTGTGTGTGTGTGTCTAGTGTGTGAGTGTGTCCAGTGTATATGTGTGTGTGTGTGTGTCCGGTGTGTGTGTGTCCAGTGTGTGTGTGTGTCCAGTGTGTGTGTGTGTCCAGTGTGTGTGTGTGTATGTCCAGTGTGACTGTGTCCAGTGTGTGTGTTTGTCCAGTGTGTGTGTGTGTGTTTGTGTGTATGTGTGTTTGTTTGTGTCCAGTGTGTGTATGTGTTTGCGTGTGTACAGTGTGTGTGTGTGTCCATTGTGTGTGTATCCAGTGTGTGTGTTCAGTGTGTGTGTGTGTGTGTGTGTGTCTAGTGTGTGTGTATGTGTGTGTGTGTGTGTCCAGTGTATTTGTGTGTGTGTGTCATGTGTGTGTGTGTGTCCAATGTGTGTGTGTCCAATGTGTGTGTGTGTCCAGTGTGTGTGTGTGTCCAGTGTGTGTGTGTCCAGTGTGTGTGTGTCCAGTGTGTGTGTGTCCAGTGTGTGTGTGTGTCCAATGTGTGTGTGTGTCCAGTGTGTGTGTGTGTCCAGTGTGTGTGTGTGTGTCCAGTGTGTGTGTTCAGTGTGTGTGTTTTTCCAGTGTGTGTGTGTGTGTTTGTGTCCAGTATACGTGTGTGTGTGTGTTTGTGTGTGTGTGTTTGTGTGTGTCCAGTGTGTGTGTGTGTGTGTGTACAGTGTGTGTGTGTTTAATGTGTTTGTGTGTGTGTGTTCACAGTGTGTTTGTGTGTGTGTTGTGTTTGACACAGGTGTCCGGTGTTTGTGTGTGTCCAGTGTGTGTGTCTGTCCAGTGTGTGTGTGTGTGTGTGTGTTTTGTGTGTGTCCAGTGTGTGTGTGTGTCCAGTGTGTGTGTGTGTCCAGTGTATGTGTGTACAGTGTGTGTGTGTGTGTGTGTGTGTGTCTAGTGTGTGTGTGTGTGTGTGTGTCCAGTGTGTGTATTTGTCCAGTGTGTGTGTGTGTGTGTGTGTTTGTGTGTGTCCAGTGTGTGTGTGTGTGTGTTTGTGTGTGTCCAGTGTGTGTGTCCAGTGTGTGTGTCAGTGTTACCATGGTTATTATTTACAGGGACACTGAGGAGTCAACATAAACACTAAACCCTGGATAGAGGGGCTCAGTGAATGTGGAGTGGAATGTGTTCAGGTGGGTCAGTGTGTCAGAGGAGACTCTGTAGAAGGACAGAGTGCCGGCTGGCCAGTCCAGATACACTCCTACTCTGTGGGGGCTGGAGGAGGGGACGTCTATGGTAGTGGACTTATTATTGTGCCAGGCAGAGTAAATGTTGTCAGAGCAGAACAGACTCCAGGACTTGTCATTACCTCCAATCACACAGTCACTACCCCTTCCTCTCCTGCTGATTCCTTTATATGCCACTCCTATTTCAGCCCCACTCCCACTCCACTTTACCTCCCAGTAACAGCGCCCAGTCAGACCCTCTCTACACAGCACCTGTCTACAGAACTCAAATCTCTCTGGGTGATCAGGATACGGCTGCTCCTCTCTCCTACATGTCACCTTTCTGTTCTCCTCAGACAGAGAGAGGAGTCTGTTTACTGTGTTTGGGTCCAGTGTGAGATCACAGACATCTGATGGATGAAACCAGACACAATATTAGAAATCTTCATCATTCACATTAGAATGTTAACTCACTTTTCACTAATTCATTTAATGTAGATGTTTCTAGGTATCAAAAGGAGAAGTTAAGGTAACTTGAGACTTGCTGAATGATCATATGTTATACTGTATGGTAATATAAAACACACTTATTCCCATTAAGTACACACACACACACCCTGAACACACACACACACACACACACACACACACACACACACACACCACACATCCTGACACACACACACCCACACCTGTATGCATGCAAGCATGAAAACACACACACACACACACACACACACACACACACACACACACACATTTCTAAAGTAACAGGAACACACACACACACACACATCCTGAACACACACACACTGAACACACTGAACACACACACATATCCTGAACACACACACACCGGATACACACTCACATACTGAACACACACACACACACACACACACTGAACACACACACACACATCCTGAACAAACACACACACTGGACACACACACACACACACCCTGAACACACACACACACATCCTGAACAAACACACACACTGGACACACACACACACATCCTGAACAAACACACACACTGGACACACACACACACACCCTGAACACACACACACACCCTGAACAAACACATTTCTAAAGTAACATGAACACGTCACACGCATACACAGACACACACTAATCTAATTTAATAATCGTCTCTAATTTCTGCTTCTGTAGAACTACAGCTGATATTTAATATGACCAAGTAAGTAATGATGGTGGTCTTTGACTTTGACTTCACTTGAATTAAGACTTATTCTTAGTCATATTCTTCACAGCAGTCAACACTCACATTTTCTAAGTCCAGGTTTCATTGTGTACTCTCCACCATGTTCCACACTGTAGCGGTAAGCAGAAGAACAGACAGTCATTGAGGGATACACCTGAACTCACACACACACACACACACACACACACACACACACACACTGGACACACACACACACACACACACACACACACACACACACACACACACACACACACACACAACACACAACAAACACACACACACACACGGTCAGCATATAACTTAGTCCAAGTGGTGGTCAGAATGTTTGTCTTAACTAGCCTGATAACTCCAACATGTCTGATATGAACATTGACATAAACCCTCTACATACTTGAGTTTCTCCAGTCTGCAGTGTGGATCCTCCAGTCCAGCAGAGAGCAGTCTGACTCCTGAGTCTCCTGGGTGATTGTAGCTCAGGTCCAGCTCTCTCAGGTGTGAGGGGTTTGACTTCAGAGCTGAGACCAGAGAAGCACAGCCTTCCTCTGTGACTAGACAGCCTGACAGCCTGCAAAGAGTCAAATCATATTAAAACCACACTGCTATTCTTTGGTGGTGAAAATAGTGGCAGTATATTTTTTCAACATATTCAGATATATCAGTGTCCTGAAACCTGCCATATCTTTTCATAAATGAATGTATCATTATTAGAAATGACAAATTATCAAAGTATTGCTTGTAGGGAGAAAAATGCATATTACAAATATTTGAGTAGAGTGACCAGAGCAGTTTAAAAAGCAGTATCAGTCAAAAGACAGACAGTGAGGTATCAGATTTAGATTGTATTGAGTATACAGTCCACACCATATCTATTTTGACAGTGAAGCTAACATTTTAAATTTGGCTCTATACTCCAGCATTTTGTATTTCAGATCAAATGTTTCATATGAGGTGACAGTATATAATGTCACCTTTTATTTGAGGGTATTTTAATACATATCTGTTTCACCGTTTAGAAATGAAAGCACTTTATGTATCTAGTCCCCCTATTTGAAGAAGTCATAAGTATTCTGACCATTTCACTTATAGTGTATTAACGTAGTCAAATGTTGAGTATTTGGTTGTAAACTCGTTGGTTGCATTTGCAGTTTGTTTTGGTTGTGTTTTGGGTTATGTTTTGTCCAATAGAAACTGAATGGTGGATGATGACTGGAGTAATTTTCTGTCTAAATGAGTAGATAACATGTTTCTAAACACTACTGAATGAATCCTGATGATGCCATGATTAAGAAAAATCATGAATGACTCATGAATAATAATGAATGAGAAAGTTACAGAGGCTACAACAAAACATGCTAACCTCTCACCATTAACCTCAAATAAACGGTGACATTCTGTACTGTCACCTAATATGAAACATTCTACCTTAAATCCAAAATGCTGGAGCATAGCACCAAATTTAAAACTGTAATTTTCACTGTCCAAACACATATGGTGTGGACTATGTGTGCCTGGTAAACACATGTGGATCTGGTGAACAGTTATCACTTGTTGACCAACTACAGGAATACTGACCTCAGAGTCTCCAGTTTACAGTGGGGATTCCCCAGTCAGCAGAGAGCAGCTTCACTCCTGAATCCTTCAGGTCATTGTTACTCAGATCCAGCTCTCTCAGGTGTGAGGGGTTTGACTTCAGAGCTGAGACCAGAGAAGCACAGCCTTCCTCTGTGACTAGACAGCCTGACAGCCTGCAAAGAGTCAAATCATATTAAAAACCACACTGCTATTCTTTGGTGGTGAAAATAGTGGCAGTACATTTTTTCATTCATACCAGTGTCCTGAAACCTGCCATATATATATTATTATTAGAAAAAATCAGAATATTGCTTGTAGAGAGAAAAATGCATATTAGAAATATTTGAGTAGACTGACCAGAGCAGTTTAAAAAGCAGTATCAGTCAAAAGACAGACAGTGAGGTATCAGATTTAGATTGTATTGAGTATACAGTCCACACCATATCTATTTTGTCAGTGAAGCTAACATTTTAAATGTGGCTCTGTACTCCAGCATTTTGTATTTCAGATCAAATGTTTCATATGAGGTGACAGTATATAATGTCACCTTTTATTTGAGGGTATTTTAATACATATCTGTTTCACCGTTTAGAAATGAAAGCACTTTATGTATCTAGTCCCCCTATTTGAAGAAGTCATAAGTATTCTGACCAATTCACTAATAGTGTATTAAAGTAGCCAAAAGTTTAGTATTTGGTCTCAAACTCGTTGGTTGCATTTGCAGTTTGTTTAGGTTGTGTTTTGGGTTATGTTTTGTCCAATAGTAACTGAATGGTGGATGATGACTGGAGTAATTTTCTGTCTAAGTGAGTAGATAACATGTTTCTAAACACTACTAACTGAATCCTGATGATGCCATGATTAAGAAAAATCATGAATGAATCATGAATAATAATGAATGAGAAAGTTACAGAGGCTACAACAAAACATGCTAACCTCTCACCATTACCAATAACAGAGGGGGTATGATCCTTGTTATTCTGTAACTTTCTCATTCATCATCATTCACGATTCATTCATGATTATTCATAATCATAGTAGCATCCACATGAATGTAGAAGTGTTCAGAAACATCTTCTATTCTTACTGACAATACAAGTGAAGTGACTCCAAAATGACAGGACATTATTCTCCATTCAGTTTCTATTGGGAAAAACATCATCCAAAACACAACCAAGACAAACTGCAAATGTATTCAACAAGTTTGTAGAATCACAAGCTTGATGTAATCACTGCAGGTAATGAATATGGGACCAAATACTAAACTTATGACTACTTTAATACAATATAAGTGAATATGTCCAAATTATTAAGACTTTTTCAAATGGGAGAATATGTTACAAATACTAAACTTTTGACTAAATTAATCCTAGTGTGTGTGTGTGTGTGTGTCCAGTGTGTGCCTGTGTCCAGTGTGTGTGTACAGCGTGTGTCCAGCGTGTGTGTGTGTGTGTCCAGTGTGTATGTGTGTGTCCAGTGTGTGTGTGTGTGTGTGTTTCCAGTGTGTATGTCTGTGTCCAGCGTGTGTGTGTGTGTGTCCAGTGTGTATGTGTGTGTCCAGTGTGTGTGTGTGTGTGTGTGTCCAGGTTGTGTGAGTGTCCAGTGTGTGTGTGTGTCAAATGTGTGTGCGTGTGTGTCCAGTGTTTGTCCAGTGTGTGAGTGTGTCCAGTGTGTGTGTGTGTGTGTGTCAAATGTGTGTGCGTGTGTGTCCAGTGTGTGTCAAGTGTGTGTGTGTGTGTGTGTCCAGTGTGTGTGTGTCCAGTGTGTGTCCAGTGTGTGAGTGTGTCCAGTGTGTGTGAACCAAAACAAACTGCAAATGCATTCAACAAGTTTTAAGAATCACAAGCTTGATGTAATCACTGTGGGTAAGGAATATGGGACCAAATACTAAACTTATGACTAATTTAATACAATATAAGTGAATATGTCCAAATTATTACGACTTTTTCAAATGGGAGAACTAGACACATAAAGTGCTTTCATTTCTAAACAGTGACACAGATATGTATGAAAATACCCTCAAATAAAAGGTGACATTCTGTACTGTCACCTAATATGAAACATTATATCTCAAATCCAAAATGCTGGAGCATAGCACCAAATTTAAAACTGTAAACTTCACTGTCCAAACACATATGGTGTGGACTATGTGTGCCTGGTAAACACATGTGGATCTGGTGAACAGTTATCACTTGTTGACCAACTACAGGAATACTGACCTCAGAGTCTCCAGTTTACAGTGGGGATTCCCCAGTCCAGCAGAGAGCAGCTTCACTCCTGAATCCTTCAGGTCATTGATACTCAGGTCCAGCTCTCTCAGGTGTGAGGGGTTTGACTTCAGAGCTGAGACCAGCAGAAGCACAGCCTTCCTCTGTGACTAGACAGCCTGACAGCCTGCAAAGAGTCAAATCATATTAAAATCACACTGCTATTCTTTGGTGGTGAAATTAGTGGCAGTATATTTTTTCAACATTTTCAGATATATCAGTGTCCTGAAACTTAACATATCTATTCATAAATGAATGAATGTATCATTATTAGATATGACAAATTACCATAATATTGCTTGCGAGCAGAAACATGTATAGTACAAATATTTGAGTAGACTGACCAGAGCAGTTTTAAAAACAGTATCAGTCAAAAGACAGACAGTGAGGTATCAGATTTAGATCTATTTTGACAGTGAAGATAACATTTTAAATGTGGCTCTATACATTTAGGATTTGAGATCAAATGTTTCATATGAGGTGACAGTATATATTGTCACCTTTTATTTGAGGGTATTTTCATACATATCTGTTTCACCGTTTAGAAATGAAAGCACTTTATGTATCTAGTCCCCCTATTTGAAGAATTCATAAGTATTCTGACAAATTCACTTATAGTGTATTAAAGTAGCCAAAAGTTTAGTAATTGGTCCCAAACTCGTTGGTTGCATTTGCAGTTTGTTTTGGTTGTGTTTTGGGTTATGTTTTGCCCGATAGTAACTGAATGGTGGATGATGACTAGATTCATCTTCTGTCTAAGTGAGTAGATAACATGTTTCTAAACACTACTAAAGTAGTCCTAGTGTGTGTATGTGTGTGTGTGTGTGTGTGTGTGTGTGTGTCCAGTTTGTGTGTGTGTCCAGTGTGTGTGTGTGTGTCCAGTGTGTGAGTGTTTCCTGGGGTGTGTGTGTGTGTGTGTGTGTGTCCTGTGTGTGTGTCCAGCGTGTGTGAGTCAAGTGTGTGTTTGTGTGTCCAGTGTGTGTGTGTGTCCAGTGTGTGTGTGTGTGTGTGTGTGTGTGTGTGGTGTATCGGGTGTTTGGTGTGTGTGTGTGTCAAGTGTGTGTGTGTGTGTGTCCAGTGTGTGTGTCCAGTGTGTGTGTCCAGTGTGTGTGTGTGTGTCCAGTGTGTGCGTATTACTGATACACGTGCACACACACACACACACACACACACACACACACACACACACACACACACACACTCCTTCTGCCCTAATCACAGGTGTCCTGTATGTTCCTGATTGGTGGTCGTTGAGGGTGTCTGCTGACTGCTAAGGTGGACCAATCAGTGAACATTCCTCTGCATTGCACCACCTGTTGCTGGTTTTTCAATCACACATCCCATTGTTTAAAAACCGGTCAGTTGTGTTTGTTGTGGGAGAGACTATTTCCGTATGTGAGTATGGACACTGTGGTATCCTGTGTTTTGTGTACTCACTCATTTGCTGATTACTCTGTTTGGTAACTTTGTGTGTTTCTGGGAAAAGGGAGTTTAAGCAAGTTGCCCTTGGGCGTACATTACCCGTAGGAAGAAATCTGTCTAAAAACACTAGTTAGACCTGAGCGGACCACCCACTGTACTTTTGTATGATTAGCAGTAGCCTAGCGGTTCTTGAGGCAGGCAAGATCAGTTTAGGTTTTTTTTACACTATTGTTTCATTTCTTGGGTCCTACTCAGCCCTTTTTCCCAAACCTTTACCGTGTGTTCAGCAATAAACCTTTTATGTTTGACGGTAGTTTATGGTTGTTGTGTAGTATTCGTTCTCACTGTTCCATGTCACGCTTATAATTTGCATGAATTATGTTCCGGGTCTCTTCTCCATCCACCCTAGACGTTTAAAGCCACGGGGTTCGTAACACACACACTGGACACACACACACACACACACACACACACACACACACTGGACACACACACACACACACACAAACACAGTCTTTATATAACTTAGTCCAAGTGGTGGTCAGAATGTTTGTCTTAACTAGCCTGATAACTCCAACATGTCTGATATGAACATTGACATAAAGCCTCTACATACTTGAGTTTCTCCAGTCTGCATTGTGGATCCTCCAGTCCAGCAGAGAGCAGTCTGACTCCTGAGTCTCCTGGGTGATTGTAGCTCAGGTCCAGCTCTCTCAGGTGTGAGGGGTTTGACCTCAGAGCTGAGACCAGAGAAGCACAGCCTTCCTCTGTGACTAGACAGCCTGACAGCCTGCAAAGAGTCAAATCATATTAAAACCACACTGTAATTCTTTGGTGGTGAAAATAGTGGCAGTATATTTTTTCAACATATTCAGATATATCAGTGTCCTGAAACCTGCCATATCTATTCATAAATGAATGTATCATTATTAGAAATTATCATAATATTGCTTGTAGAGAGAAAAATATAAAGAGAAAAGTACAAATATTTGAGTAGACTGACCAGAGCAGTTTAAAAAGCAGTATCAGTCAAAAGACAGACAGTGAGGTATCAGATTTAGATTGTATTGAGTATACAGTCCACACCATATCTATTTTGACAGTGAAGCTAACATTTTAAATGTGGCTCTATACTCCAACATTTTGGATTTTAAAACAAATGTTTCATATGAGGTGACAGTATATAATGTCACCTTTTATTTGAGGGTATTTTCATACATATCTGTTTCATCATTTAGAAAAATAAATGCACTTTATGTATCTAGTCCCCTTATTTGAAGAAGTCATAAGTATTCTGACCAATTCACTTATTGTGTTTTAAAGTAGTCAAAGGTTTAGTATTTGGTCCCATATTCCTGCCAACAATGATGACCACAGCGAGGTGAACAGTGAGTGCATTATAAATACATTTGAATGAATGTTAGGTTTATGGTTCTTATGGCAAAAAACAGTATGGGTTTATGGCTCTCTTGCGCCTCCCTGTGACACTTGCTAGGCTCATAATCTGAGGTAGCAACTGCATCAGATCTACAAATCCATTAGCTAGACCACCCGATTAGACAACAATCAGCCCATTATATCCATTTGGTTTGCAACTCAGGGAACCTGTGCAGCATTTGCTCAATTTGATGCCTATGAACGAATATTTAGATGCATATCAAATTACCCAGCAGTCATTTAGAAACAACAAGTCGTCAAATAAATTGTTATTTCTTAATTAAAAAATGTCTTCTGGCTGTTTAAATTGGCCACATCTTGAAAAAGTGGACAGGGACATGCGTTTTGTTTAGATTGTACACTTCTTTCTTAAAACAAATATGGTTAACCATGACCAAAAATTATGGCTATCCGCCAGCCATCGCCTCTTAGACTGTGTCTCACCTCACTACAGGTGACCACAACATGTACTCAGGTGAACAGTGTGCGCTCACCAAGTAGCCGTAACCTTGTTAATAATAAGTTACCTGAGGTAAACCTACAGGGTTAACGCTCACCAAGTAGCCGTAACCTTGTTAATAATAAGTTACCTGAGGTAAACCTACAGGGTTAACGCTCACCAAGTAACCGTAACCTTGTTAATAATAAGTTACCTGAGGTAAACCTACAGGGTTAACGCTCACCAAGTAACCGTAACCTTGTTAATAATAAGTTACCTGAGGTAAACCTACAGGGTTAATGCTCACCAAGTAGCCGTAACCTTGTTAATAATAAGTTACCTGAGGTAAACCTACAGGGTTAACGCTCACCAAGTAGCCGTAACCTTGTTAATAATAAGTTACCTGAGGTAAACCTACAGGGTTAACGCTCACCAAGTAACCGTAACCTTGTTAATAATAAGTTACCTGAGGTAAACCTACAGGGTTAACGTAGGCAGGTCTCATTGATAACAATAGTGAAGCTGGCATTGTGACGCAGAACAATGGACTGGGAATAGAACGTTCTGAAGGCGAGTCGGTGTCACGGAGCTCAATAGAACTAATAGGAGCTGGTAGGGTGAAAAATACCCAAACATAAGGCCTGTTTTTTCGCGATTACTTCATAACCAGGGACAGAAGGTAATATTATGAAACTGGGCTCCATGGCGGATGCAATGAACTAGTTTTTCTCAGAAAAAAAGCGTTACAAAAATTATATTCAAAAGTTTGGTCCTTGGACACAGAGGGGTTAAACACTAAAGTTACCGTCCATCTAGTGAAGAGAGGAGAACCGGACAGAGGGGCGTAGGGAAGCCAGCATCCGTCCAACGAGAGAGGGAGAAGCCCTCCACGGTATTTAACAGGTGGAAGAAACAACCAGGGAGCTCCATCGGTCCACAAGAAATGCAGGCAGCCGGTGATGATGTAGTGGTAGCTAGGATAACTAGGATGCTGCTGGTAGAGTAGCTAGCTTAGCTAGCTGTACCGACTAGCTTGGCTAACTAGCAGGTCGTTCGTCTGTCCCTCGAGGATGATGACGAATCCGGTGAACCACACAAGATGAAACAAGGATAGCGAGTGAAAAGGATCTGGCTACACTCATACTGTCACTGACCATTACGCAAAAAGCAAATTGAACAATAAACTTCGGTGTCTAAACACTTTAACGAACTCCGTCGTTGTTCCCCAAGATCACCTCAGCCCCACTCTGCGCGTAACTGGACGATATGCTTGGCGCCAAACCGTACGTGGACGCGGACAGTTCTGTAAGGGGACGCGGACAGTTCCAGAACACGGACACGAGCACTGCCACACAATAAACTATACCAAGTCTTTACAGTGGCTTACATTAGTAATATTCATTTATTAAATTATGTAAAGCAAACATTCTACGTTTTTTTATAACAATACTTTGAGATCTGGGCCCATATCCACAAAGTGTCTCAGAGTAGAAAATTGGTCGGATAAGTGCTGAGAATTAAGACATTTTACACTTATGGGAATAAATTCCACACCATATCTATTTTGACAGTGAAGATAACATTTTAAATTTGGCTCTATACTCCAGCAGTTTGGATTTGAGATCAAATGTTTCATATGAAGTGACAGTATATAATTTCACCTTTTATTTGAGGGTATGTTCATACATATCTGTTTCACCGTTTAGAAATGAAAGCACTTTGTGTCTAGTCCCCCTATTTGAAGAAGTTATAAGTATTCTGACCAATTCACTTATAGTGTATTAAAGTAGTCAAAAGTATAGTATTTGGTCCCAAACTCGAGTTGCATTTGCAGTTTTGTTTTGGTTGTGTTTTGGGTTATGTTTTGCCCGATAGTAACTGAATGGTGGATGATGACTGGAGTAATTTTCTGTCTAAGTGAGTAGATAACATGTTTCTAAACACAACTAAATTAATCCTGATGATGCGTTGATTAACAAAGATCATGAATTAATCATGAATAATAATGAGTGAGAGAGTTACAGAGGCTACAACAAAACATGCTAACCTCTCACCATTACCAATAACAGAGGGGGTATGATCCTTGTGCCTCTGGAACTTTCTCATTCATCATCATTCACAATTCATTCATGATTATTCATAATCATAGTAGCATCCACATGAATGTAGAAGTGTTCAGAAACATTTTCTATTCTTACTGACAATACAAGTGAAGTGACTCCAAAATGACAGGACATTATTCACCATTCAGTTTCTATTGGGAAAACATCATCTAAAACACAACCAAGACAAACTGCAAATGCATTCAACAAGTTTGTAGAATCACAAGCTTGATGTAATCACTGTGGGTAAGGAATATGGGACCAAACACTAAACTTATGACTACTTTAATACAATATAAGTGAATATGTCCAAATTATTAAGACTTTTTCAAATGGGAGAACTAGACACATAAAGTGATTTCATTTCTAAACAGTAACACAGATATGTATGAATACCCTCAAATAAAAGGTGACATTCTGTACTGTTGCCTAATATGAAACATTATATCTCAAATCCAAAATGATGGAGCATAGCACCAAATTTAAAACTGTAAGCTTCACTGTCCAAACACATATGGTGTGGACTATGTGTGCCTGGTAAACACATGTGGATCTGGTGAACAGTTATCACTTGTTGACCAACTACAGGAATACTCAGGGATGTAGTAGAGCATGGCGTTTGCAACGCCAGGGTTATGGGTTCGTTTCCCACAGGGGGCCAGTATGAAAAATAAAATAAAAATATGTATGCACTCAGTAACTGTAAGTCGCTCTGGATAAGAGCGTCTGCTAAATGACTAAAATGTCAATGTAAATGAATACTGACCTCAGAGTCTCCAGTTTACAGTGTGGATCCTCCAGTCCAGCAGAGAGCAGTCTGACTCCTGAGTCTCCTGGGTGATTGTAGCTCAGATCCAGCTCTCTCAGGTGTGAGGGGTTTGACTTCAGAGCTGAGACCAGAGAAGCACAGCCTTCCTCTGTGACTAGACAGCCTGACAGCCTGCAAAGAGTCAAATCATATTAAAACCACACTGCTATTCTTTGGTGGTGAAAATAGTGGCAGTATATTTTTTCTACATATTAAGATATATTAGTGTCCTGAAACCTGCCATATCTTTTCATAAATGAATGTATCATTATTAGAAATGACAAATTATCAAAGTATTGCTTGTAGATAGAAAAGTGTATAGTACAAATATTTGAGTAGACTGACCAGAGCAGTTTAAAAAGCAGTATCAGTCAAAAGACAGACAGTGAGGTATCAGATTTAGATTGTATTGAGTATACAGTCCACACCATATCTATTTTGACAGTGAAGATAACATTTTAAATGTGGCTCTATACATTTAGGATTTGAGATCAAATGTTTCATATGAGGTGACAGTATATATTGTCACCTTTTATTTGAGGGTATTTTCATACATATCTGTTTCATCATTTAGAAAAATAAATGCACTTTATGTATCTAGTCCCCTTATTTGAAGAAGTCATAAGTATTCTGACCAATTCACTTATTGTGTTTTAAAGTAGTCAAAGGTTTAGTATTTGGTCCCATATTCCTGCCAACAATGATGACCACAACGAGGTGAACAGTGAGTGCATTATAAATACATTTGAATGAATGTTAGGTTTATGGTTCTTATGGCAAAAAACAGTATGGGTTTATGGCTCTCTTGCGCCTCCCTGTGACACTTGCTAGGCTCATAATCTGAGGTAGCAACTGCATCAGATCTACAAATCCATTAGCTAGACCACCCGATTAGACAACAATCAGCCCATTATATCCATTTGGTTTGCAACTCAGGGAACCTGTGCAGCATTTGCTCAATTTGATGCCTATGAACGAATATTTAGATGCATATCAAATTACCCAGCAGTCATTTAGAAAACAACAAGTCGTCAAATAAATTGTTATTTCTTAATTAAAAAATGTCTTCTGGCTGTTTAAATCGGCCACATCTTGAAAAAGTGGACAGGGACATGCGTTTTGTTTAGATTGTACACTTCTTTCTTAAAACAAATATGGTTAACCATGACCAAAAAATTATGGCTATCCGCCAGCCATCGCCTCTTAGACTGTGTCTCACCTCACTACAGGTGACCACAACATGTACTCAGGTGAACAGTGTGCGCGCTCACCAAGTAGCCGTAACCTTGTTAATAATAAGTTACCTGAGGTAAACCTACAGGGTTAACGCTCACCAAGTAACCGTAACCTTGTTAATAATAAGTTACCTGAGGTAAACCTATAGTAGAACTAATAGGAGCTGGTAGGGTGAAAAATGTCCAAACATAAGGCCTGTTTTTTCGCGATTACTTCATAACCAGGGACAGAAGGTAATATTATGAAACTGGGCTCCATGGCGGATGCAATGAACCAGTTTTTCTCAGAAAAAAAGCGTTACAAAAATTATATTCAAAAGTTTGGTCCTTGGACACAGAGGGGTTAAACACTAAAGTTACCGTCCATCTAGTGAAGAGAGGAGAACCGGACAGAGGGAGCGTAGGAAGCCAGCATCCGTCAACGAGAGAGGGAGAAGCCCTCCACGGTATTTAACAGGTGGAAGAAACAACCAGGGAGCTCCATCGGTCCACAAGAAATGCAGGCAGCCGGTGATGATGTAGTGGTAGCTAGGATAACTAGGATGCTGCTGGTAGAGTAGCTAGCTTAGCTAGCTGTACCGACTAGCTTGGCTAACTAGCAGGTCGTTCGTCTGTCCCTCGAGGATGATGACGAATCCGGTGAACCACACAAGATGAAACAAGGATAGCGAGTGAAAAGGATCTGGCTACACTCATACTGTCACTGACCATTACGCAAAAAAGCAAATTGAACAATAAACTTCGGTGTCTAAACACTTTAACGAACTCCGTCGTTGTTCCCCAAGATCACCTCAGCCCACTCTGCGCGTAACTGGACGATATGCTTGGCGCCAAACCGTACGTGGACGCGGACAGTTCTGTAAGGGGACGCGGACAGTTCCAGAACACGGACATGAGCACTGCCACACAATAAACTATACCAAGTCTTTACAGTGGCTTACATTAGTAATATTCATTTATTAAATTATGTAAAGCAAACATTCTACGTTTTTTATAACAATACTTTGAGATCTGGGCCCATATCCACAAAGTGTCTCAGAGTAGAAAATTGGTCGGATAAGTGCTGAGAATTAAGACATTTTACACTTATGGGAATAAATTCCACACCATATCTATTTTGACAGTGAAGATAACATTTTAAATTTGGCTCTATACTCCAGCAGTTTGGATTTGAGATCAAATGTTTCATATGAGGTGACAGTATATAATTTCACCTTTTATTTGAGGGTATGTTCATACATATCTGTTTCACCGTTTAGAAATGAAAGCACTTTGTGTCTAGTCCCCCTATTTGAAGAAGTTATAAGTATTCTGACCAATTCACTTATAGTGTATTAAAGTAGTCAAAAGTATAGTATTTGGTCCCAAACTCGGTTGCATTTGCAGTTTGTTTTGGTTGTGTTTTGGGTTATGTTTTGCCCGATAGTAACTGAATGGTGGATGATGACTGGAGTAATTTTCTGTCTAAGTGAGTAGATAACATGTTTCTAAACACAACTAAATTAATCCTGATGATGCGTTGATTAAG
Source organism: Coregonus clupeaformis (assembly GCF_020615455.1). NCBI lineage: Eukaryota > Metazoa > Chordata > Actinopteri > Salmoniformes > Salmonidae > Coregonus > Coregonus clupeaformis. The sequence goes on from NW_025533584.1 coordinate 489,552, forward strand.
AAAGATCATGAATTAATCATGAATAATAATGAGTGAGAGAGTTACAGAGGCTACAACAAAACATGCTAACCTCTCACCATTACCAATAACAGAGGGGGTATGATCCTTGTGCCTCTGTAACTTTCTCATTCATCATCATTCACAATTCATTCATGATTATTCATAATCATAGTAGCATCCACATGAATGTAGAAGTGTTCAGAAACATTTTCTATTCTTACTGACAATACAAGTGAAGTGACTCCAAAATGACAGGACATTATTCACCATTCAGTTTCTATTGGGAAAACATCATCTAAAACACAACCAAGACAAACTGCAAATGCATTCAACAAGTTTGTAGAATCACAAGCTTGATGTAATCACTGTGGGTAAGGAATATGGGACCAAACACTAAACTTATGACTACTTTAATACAATATAAGTGAATATGTCCAAATTATTAAGACTTTTTCAAATGGGAGAACTAGACACATAAAGTGATTTCATTTCTAAACAGTAACACAGATATGTATGAATACCCTCAAATAAAAGGTGACATTCTGTACTGTTGCCTAATATGAAACATTATATCTCAAATCCAAAATGATGGAGCATAGCACCAAATTTAAAACTGTAAGCTTCACTGTCCAAACACATATGGTGTGGACTATGTGTGCCTGGTAAACACATGTGGATCTGGTGAACAGTTATCACTTGTTGACCAACTACAGGAATACTCAGGGATGTGTAGAGCATGGCGTTTGCAACGCCAGGGTTGTGGGTTCGTTTCCCACGGGGGGGCCAGTATGAAAAATAAAATAAAAATATGTATGCACTCAGTAACTGTAAGTCGCTCTGGATAAGAGCATCTGCTAAATGACTAAAATGTAAATGTAAATGAATACTGACCTCAGAGTCTCCAGTTTACAGTGTGGATCCTCCAGTCCAGCAGAGAGCAGTCTGACTCCTGAGTCTCCTGGGTGATTGTAGCTCAGATCCAGCTCTCTCAGGTGTGAGGGGTTTGACCTCAGAGCTGAGACCAGAGAAGCACAGCCTTCCTCTGTGACTAGACAGCCTGACAGCCTGCAAAGAGTCAAATCATATTAAAACCACACTGCTATTCTTTGGTGGTGAAAATAGTGGCAGTATATTTTTTCTACATATTAAGATATATCAGTGTCCTGAAACCTGCCATATCTATTCATAAATGAATGTATCATTATTAGAAATGACAAATTATCAAAGTATTGCTTGTAGATAGAAAAGTGTATAGTACAAATATTTGAGTAGACTGACCAGAGCAGTTTAAAAAGCAGTATCAGTCAAAAGACAGAGAGTGAGGTATCAGATTTAGATTGTATTGAGTATACAGTCCACACCATATCTATTTTGACAGTGAAGATAACATTTTAAATGTGGCTCTATACATTTAGGATTTGAGATCAAATGTTTCATATGAGGTGACAGTATATATTGTCACCTTTTATTTGAGGGTATTTTCATACATATCTGTTTCGTCGTTTAGAAATGAAAGCACTTTATGTATCTAGTCCCCCTATTTGAAGAATTCATAAGCATTCTGACGAATTCACTTATAGTGTATTAAAGTAGCCAAAAGTTTAGTGTTTGGTCCCAAACTCGTTGGTTGCATTTGCAGTTAGTTTTGGTTGTGTTTTGGGTTATGTTTTGTCCAATAGTAACTGAATGTTGGATGATGACTAGATTCATCTTCAATCTAAGTGAGTAGATAACATATTTCTAAACACTACTAAATTAATCTTAATGATGCCATGATTAAGAACAATTATGAATGAATCATGAATAATAATGAGTGAGAAAGTTATAGAGGCTACAACAAAACATGCTAACCTCTCACCATTACCAATAACAGAGGGGGCATGATCCTTGTGCCTCTGTAACTTTCTCATTCATCATCATTCACGATTCATTCATGATTATTCATAATCATAGTAGCATCCACATGAATGTAGAAGTGTTCAGAAACAACATATTCTATTCTTACTGACAATACAAGTGAAGTGACTCCAAAATGACAGGACATTATTCACCATTCAGTTTCTATTGGGAAAAACATAATCTAAAACACAACCAAAACAAACTGCAAATGTATTCAACAAGTTTGTAGAATCACAAGCTTGATGTAAACACTGTGGGTAAGGAATATGGGACCAAATACTAAACTTCTGACTAAATGAATTTGTCCAAATAAGTACGACTTCTTCAAATGGGAGAACTAGACACATGAAGTGCTTTCGTATCTAAATGGTAAAACAGATACGTATGAAAATATCCTCAAATAAAAGGTGACATTCTGTACTGTCGCCTAATATGAAACTTTTTATCTCAAATCCAAAATGCTGGAGCATAGCACCAAATGTAAAACTGTAAGCTTCACTGTCCAAACACATATGGTGTGGACAATGTGTGCCTGGTAAACACATGTGGATCTGGTGAACAGTTATCACTTGTTGACCAACTACAGGAATACTGACCTCAGAGTCTCCAGTTTACAGTGGGGATTCCCCAGTCCAGCAGAGAGCAGCTTCACTCCTGAATCCTTCAGGTCATTGTTACTCAGATCCAGCTCTCTCAGGTGTGAGGGGTTTGACTTCAGAGCTGAGACCAGAGAAGCACAGCCTTCCTCTGTGACTAGACAGCCTGACAGCCTGCAAAGAGTAAAATCATATTAAAAACACACTGCTATTCTTTGGTGGTGAAAATTGTGGCAGTATATTTTTACAACATATTCAGATATATCAGTGTCCTGAAACCCACCATATCCATTCATAAATGAATGTATCATTATTAGAAATGATCATAATATTGCTTGTAGAGAGAAACATGTATAGTACGAATATTTGAGTAGACTGACCAGACCAGTTTAAAAAGCAGTATCAGTCAAAAGACAGACAGTGAGGTATCAGATTTACCGTATTTTCCGCACTATAAAGCGCACCGGAGTATAAGCCGCAGCAGCTAAATTGAATGATGTGTACATATATAAGCCGCACTGGACTATAAGCCGCAGGTGTTTTAATGTTTAATTACCATATGTAAGGGTTCGTGCACAGAGGGGATTGTCGGGAAAGAGATGGCTGCTTGAGGAAGCTCCCATTCATTAACATTTCAACAAACAAGTTGCATATTTGCATAACGTATTCCAGCAAAATTAGTTAATAGCGTCACAATCATTTAACCACTTAACTTTGGTTATTTTGGAAAAACCTTCAAAAAGTGTGCAGATCTTTGAATATTTATCTACATTATAGCCTACAATAGTACCATAACAAAAAACAAAGCTTACAGCGCTTGACGAGGCAATATCAATGGCTAAATTAAATGTGTTTTTTTTAAAGTGCAAAATAAAGTGCCTGTAACACGACAGTAAGCACGTAAGCCTAAAGTTGCAGCAACACGGCTGCTTAAAATATACGGTAATCAGCCTACCAGAAAAGTCATTCATCCTCGTCTTCATATTTTAGGCTAAGGTGCATGGCTGTAACCAGAAAAGTCAAGTCATTAATCCTCATCTCCGTCTTCTTCCTGCGTACTAAAACCACCAAAGTCCTCATCTTCAGTGTCGGAAACGAACAGGCTCAGGGTGGCTTCGTCAGCCACTCTCCTCTCTCCTTCATTGACGCTCTCAAAACCAACGAACTCCTCTTCGTCACTGTCGGAATCGAACAGCCTCTGAAGGGCCTCAGCTGTGGCGGCGTCCTCCTCTTCATCACGCAGCAGTCCAGCCTTTCGGAACCCGTTAATGATCGTGGATGTTTTGACACTCCTCCACGCTATCAGGATCCACTCGCAAACTTGAGGGAAAGTTGCTTTTCGCATGCGACCAGTTTTGGTGAATGATTTATCGCCGCTAGTCATCCACGCCTCCCACTGAACGCGTAGTGCCACTTTGAACGCACGATTGACACTGATGTCGAGTGGCTGCAGATGCTTCGTTGTGCCCCCAGGAATCACAGCTGGAATCGAGTTTGTGCTCTTGATGGCTGCTTTCACATAATCCGTTATATGGGCCCTCATGCTGTCCAAAATGAGCAAATCTTTTTTTTGGCGAAATAATCCTCCAGGGCGCTTGACGTAGCACTCATTCAGCCACTCATTCAGCCACTCATTCATTACGCTTTCCATCATCCACCCTTTCTTGTTGACTTTAAAGGAGATGCCGTTCAGGATCTTTTCTTTTGGCATTGTAATCCGCTTAAAAATCACCATTAGCGGAAGCTTTAATCCAGATGCTGTGCAGCCAAGAACACAAGTGAAATTCGTTATCTCGTGGCCAGTGGGTTCTCAACGTGATGGACGATTCACCTTTCTTGTTAACAGTCCTAGTGAGAGGCAGGTCAAACGTCAAAGGCACTTCATCCATATTTATGATCTGGTCCGGTCCGATGGAATATTCCTCTATCATTCTTTGTGTGAATTCGCCAAAGTTTGTTATTTTTTCCTGGTAGTCGGGAGGGAGTTGCTGACACACAGTCGTCCGCGCCCTGATGGAGAGTCCCTTTCGTCTCATAAATCTGAAACACCAGGATGGTCCACCTCTAAAATTTTCAATTTTCATTTCGGTGGCGACTGTTTCAGCTTTCAGTCGGATCTTCACGGTGGAAATACCTCGGCCGTCTGCTCTCTGTGTGTTCACCCAATCTTCAAGAAAGTCTTCAAGTTCGGGCCATCTGCTTTTATTACCTCTGAAAGCTTTTTTTTTTTACTTTTTGCATTGAGACAGTTCTTCCCGCTGGCGACTCCAACGTCTCACCATTGACTCATTGATGCCAAGGCTAAGTGCAGCAGCTCTATTTCCTTCTTTTACAGCCAGATTGACTGCCTTTGCTGCATCATATGCATTTATACGTTTGTTTTCCATAATGAGGGTTTGTGCATGAAAACTTCCTTTGCACAAACTGTCTTGCTCTCGTTCTGTCTCTCGTTCTGCTCTCGTACCACTCTCGGTTCCACTTTTACTTTTGCGCGCTACCGTCTCACTCTTTTCCGGCCTCCAGCTTTTCCTGCTGGAGCCCGCCGCTAAAGGTGGGGGGGCGCGGACCGGTCATAGAGCCCATAGAGTTAAAGTTGGTGGACTGTAACCTGCAAAATCCATAGATTTAGGGAGGTCTTCTAGTGGCCGTTAGCTGTAAAAATCCATAGATTACCGCACCGTTATATAAGCCGCAGGGGGTCGAAAAAGGGGAAAAAAGGCGCGGCTTATAGTCCGAAAATGACGGTTGATTGTATTGAGTATACAGTCCACACCATATCTATTTTGACAGTGAAGCTAACATTTTAAATGTGGCTCTATACTCCAGCATTTTGGATTTGAGATCAAATGTTTCATATGAGGTGACAGTATATAATGTCACCTTTTATTTGAGGGTATTTGAATACATATCTGTTTCACAATTTAGAAATGAAAGCACTTTATGAATCTAGTCCCCCACTTTGAAGAAGTCATAACTATTTTGATAAATTCCCTCATAGTGTATTAAAGTAGTCAAAAGTTTTGTATTTGGTCCCAAACTCGTTGGTTGCATTTGCAGTTTGTTTTGGTTGTGTTTTGGGTTATGTTTTGTCCAATAGTAACTGAATGGTGGATGATGACTGGAGTAATTGTCTGTCTAAGTGAGTAGATAACATGTTTCTAAACATTACTAAATGAATCCTGATGATGCTATGATTAAGAACAATCATGAATGAATCATGAATAATAATGAGTGAGAAAGTTACAGAGGCTACAACAAAACATGCTAACTTCTCACCATTACCAATAACAGAGGGGATATGATCCTTGTTCCTCTGTAACTTTCTCATTCATCATCATTCACGATTCATTCATGATTATTCATAATCATGGTAGCATCCACATGAATGTAGAAGTGTTCAGAAACATCTTCTATTCTTACTGACAATACAAGTGAAGTGACTCCAAAATGACAGGACATTATTCACCATTCAGTTTCTATTGGGAAAAACATAATCTAAAACACAACCAAGACAAACTGCAAATGTATTCAACAAGTTTGTAGAATCACAAGCTTGATGTAATCACTGCAGGTAAGGAATATGGGACCAAATACTAAACTTTTGACTAAATTAATTTGTCTAAATAATTATGACTTTTTCAAATGGGAGAACTACATAATAAAGTACTTTCATTTCTAAACGGTAAAATATACAGTAAGGGAAAAAAGTATTTGATCCCCTGCTGATTTTGTACGTTTGCCCACTGACAAAGACATGATCAGTCTATAATTTTAATGGTAGGTTTATTTGAACAGTGAGAGACAGAATAACAACAAAACAATCCAGAAAAACGCATGTCAAAAATGTTATAAATTGATTTGCATTTTAATGAGGGAAATAAGTATTTGACCCCTCTGCAAAACATGACTTAGTACTTGGTGGCAAAACCCTTGTTGGCAATCACAGAGGTCATTCGTTTCTTGTAGTTGGCCACCAGGTTTGCACACATCTCAGGAGGGATTTTGTCCCACTCCTCTTTGCAGATCTTCTCCAAGTAATTAAGGTTTCGAGGCTGAAGTTTGGCAACTCGAACCTTCAGCTCCCTCCACAGATTTTCTATGGGATTAAGGTCTGGAGACTGGCTAGGCCACTCCAGGACCTTAATGTGCTTCTTCTTGAGCCACTCCTTTGTTGCCTTGGCCGTGAGTTTTGGGTAATTGTCATGCTGGAATACCCATCCACGACCCATTTTCAATGCCCTGGCTGAGGGAAGGAAGTTCTCACTCAAGATTTGATGGTACATGGCCCCGTCCATCGTCCCTTTGATGCGGTGAAGTTGTCCTGTCCCCTTAGCAGAAAAACACCCCCAAAGCATAATGTTTCCACCTCCATGTTTGACGGTGGGGATGGTGTTCTTGGGGTCATAGGCAGTATTCCTCCTCCTCCAAACACAATGTTGAGTTGATGCCAAAGAGCTCGATTTTGGTCTCATCTGACCACAACACTTTCACCCAGTTCTCCCCTGAATCATTCAGATGTTCATTGGCAAACTTCAGACGGGCATGTATATGTGCTTTCTTGAGCAGGGGAACCTTGCGGGCACTGCAGGATTTCAGACCTTTATGGCGTAGTGTGTTACCAATTGTTTTCTTGGTGACTATGGTCCCAGCTGCCTTGAGATCATTGACAAGATCCTCCCGTGTAGTTCTGGGCTGATTCCTCACCGTTCTCATGATCATTGTAACTCCACGGGGTGAGATCTTGCATGGAGCCCCAGGCCAAGGGAGATTGACAGTTAATTTTGTGTTTCTTCCATTTGCGAATAATCGCACCAACTGTTGTCACCTTCTCACCAAGCTGCTTGGTGATGGTCTTGTAGCCCATTCCAGCCTTGTGTAGGTCTACAATCTTGTCCCTGACATCCTTGGAGAGCTCTTTGGTCTTGGCCATGGTGGAGAGTTTGGAATCTGATTGATTGATTGCTTCTGTGGACTGGTGTCTTTTATACAGGTAACAAGCTGAGATTAGGAGAACTCCCTTTAAGAGTGTGTTCCTAATCTCAGCTCGTTACCTGTATAAAACACACCTGGAAGCCAGAAATCTTTCTGATTGAGAGGGGGTCAAATACATATTTCCCTCATTAAAATGCAAATCAATTTATAACATTTTTGACATGCGTTTTTCTGGATTTTGTTGTTGTTATTCTGTCTCTCACTGTTCAAATAAACCTACCATTAAAATTATAGACTGATCATTTCTTTGTCAGTGGGCAAATGTACAAAATCAGCAGGGGATCAAATACTTCTATTCCCTCACTGTATATGTATGAAAATCTTTAAATAAAAGGTGACATTCTGTACTGTTGCATAATATGAAACATTGTATCTAAAAACCAAATTTAAAACTATAAGCTTCACTGTCCAAACACATATGGTGTGGACTATGTGTTCCTGGTAAACACATGTGGATCTGGTGAACAGTTATCACTTGTTGACCAACTACAGGAATACTGACCTCAGAGTCTCCAGTTTACAGTGGGGATTCCCCAGTCCAGCAGAGAGCAGCTTCACTCCTGAATCCTTCAGGTCATTGTTACTCAGATCCAGCTCTCTCAGGTGTGAGGGGTTTGACATCAGAGCTGAGACCAGAGAAGCACAGCCTTCCTCTGTGACTAGACAGCCTGACAGCCTGCAAAGAGATCATCATGATTTCACAAACTGTTAATTTAACACCAGTAGTGTAGAAGGACAATGGCAGATGCATTTGGTTTATTCTCTTAAACAACTTATAGATTCATCTTCCGTCTCCTAGAATTGTATGGTCATATTGTTAGACTAATGTGAACATCAATGCATTGATTCAATATGTTATTCAATAATACATATGTCTCTAAACTGAATATTTCTTCCTGATGATTAGTACTTAAATGACATTTTATGTACTCACAGAGCAGCTCTGGAGGCTTTGACCACTGGCAGCAGCCTCCAGAAGACCTTCCTCTGATCTGGAGTATTTCTTCAGGTCAAACACATCCAGCTCCTTTTCTGAAGTCAGCAACACAAAGACCAGAGCTGACCACTGTGCAGGTGACATTTCTTCTTCTGAGAGACTTCCTGATCTCAGGTAGCTTTGGATCTCCTCCACTAGAGAATGGTCATTCAGTTCATTCAGACAGTGGAACAGATTGATGCACCTCTCTGGAGAGGGATTTTCCCTGATCTTCTCCTTGATGTACTTGACTGTTTCTTCACGGCTCTGTGAGCTGCTTCTTGTCTTTGTCAGTAGACCTCGTAAGTGCTTCTGATTGGACTCCAGTGAGAGGCCCAGAAGGAAGCGGAGGAAAAGGTCCAGGTTTCCTGTCTCACTTTGTAAGGCTTTATCCACAGCACTCTTGTAGACAGTAACTTTACGCTTCTGTCTGATCCTCACAGAAAAGTTGCTGGACGTTGATTGAGGTTCGGCCATTAGATTCTCATTGTTGTTGATGAATGAGAGGAACACATATACAGCAGCCAGAAACTCCTGAATGCTCAGATGCACGAAGCAGTAGACCTTGTCCTGGTACAGCACACATTCCTCTTTAAAGAGCTGTGTGCACAATCCTGAGTACACTGAGGCTTCATTGACATCAATGCCAGCCTCTTTCAGGTCCTCTTCATAGAAAATCAGATTGCCATTCACAAGCTGTTGAAAAGCCAGTTTTCCCAGTGACAGAATGCTCTCTTTATTCCAGTGTGGACCTGTCTCTTCTTTCCCAAGATACTTTTCATTCTTCTGTTTGGTATGAAACTCCACAAGGTGTGTGTACATCTCAGTCAGAGTCTTGGGCATCTCTTCTCTCTTAAGTTTCAGCATGTGTTCAAGGACTGTTGCAGAAATCCAACAGAAGACTGGAATGTGGCACATGATGTGGAGGCTCCTTGATGTCTTTATGTGGGAGATGATTCTGCTGGCCAGGTCCTCATCACTGAATTTCTTCGTGAAGTACTCCTCCTTCTGTGGGTCATTGAACCCTCGTACCTCTGTCACCTGGTCAACAAACACTGAAGGGATCTTATTGGCTGCTGCAGGTCGGGTAGTTATCCAGAGGAGAGCAGAGGGAAGCAGATTTCCCTTGATGAGATTTGTCAGCAGAACATCCACTGAGGTTGACTCTGTGACGTCACAACAGATCTTGTTCTTCTGGAAGTCTAGGGGCAGTCGGCACTCATCCAGACCATCAAAGATGAACAGAACTTTGTACTTGTCGTAGTTGGAGATTCTTGATTCTTTGGTTTCCATTGAGAAGTGATTGAGAAGTTTAATCAAAGTCTGTTCATCCCCCGTTCATCAAATTCAGCTCCCGAAAAGGGAATGAAAATACAAATTGGACATCCTGATTTGCTTTTCCTTCAGCCCAGTCCAGAATGAACTTCTGCACAGAGACTGTTTTTCCAATGCCAGCGACTCCCTTTGTCAGCACAGTTCTGATAAGTTTGTCTTGTCCAGTTAAGGGTTTGAAGATGTCGTTACATTTGATTGCAGTCTCTGGTCTTTGCTTGTTTCCTGGTTATTGTCTCAATCTGTCTCAGCTCATGTTCATTATTGACCTCTCCTGTTCCACCCTCTGTGATGTAGAGCTCTGTGTAGATCTTATTGAGAAGTGTTGGGTTTCCTTGTTTAGCGATCCCCTCAAATACACATTGAAACTTCTTCTTTAGATTAGATTTGAGTTCACGTTGGCAAATCACAGCAAGCTCATCTGAATGAAGAAATAACACAGAGGATATTAATATTAAGTCTGTTTTAATGCCTACAGTATTGTAGGACTGTTATAAAGTTTTAAATAAAGTAATCTATTCTCTTAACTGACTGTATAAATGTGTAAATGTTCTCATAATGCATTACAGACTGGAGTGACTGATTATACACACATCTCTCTCTCTCTCTCTCTCTCTCTCTCTCTCTCTCTCTCTCTCTCTCTCTCTCTCTCTCTCTCTCTCTCTCTCTCTCTCTCCTTCTATTCTCTGTCTAAATGAATCAACACAACACATTCCTGCTGCTACTTGATGAGGTCACTAGGTGTTGTTTTAAGGCTGCTACAATATCATTGAGTTACACAGCTACTTTAGCTGTACTTCAGCTACAGCTTTTAAATGTTCTAAAACAGCATTCAACATGAGGCAGACAGCTCTTACTTTTCTCCAGTGTGTCAGCGAGCTCCTTCTGGTTCATTTTCCTCAGGACGTGTAGTGTGATCTTCAGAGCCCCCTCTCTGGCACTGGCATCCACCACTTCCTTATCCTGCTTCTTACTCCCAAAGCCTTCTGGGAGTTCTGGACAAAGAATCCTCTTGAACATCTTCAGCTCCTTCTTCACAAATGTCATAATATTCTCTTCAAGCAACTGAAATAAATAAAGTTAATAAGTTAAGCAAGAGACTAAATGCTTTTTCATTAACACATTAATGAATGATTGACAGATCAACTTTACTTGAGGTAAACAAAAACAAATGTACATAACAGGACCACATACACTGAATATGGAGGCCAGGTCTGTTTGATGACTCTGGGAAGACTGACCACTGAGAATCTCTGACTCTGATCTCTCCTGTTGGTTTCTGTGGACAAAACATGAGATTACATCTCCTCATCCAGGGAGTGCACACACACAAACAAACACACATACACACACAAACACACACACACACACACACACACACAGGGAGGGAATGTTGTGTTAGTTTAATATTGATTCAGGACTATGAAAACGGAAAAAATAATTAGCCTATGGATTATGAAAACAACAAAAATAAATGGGAAAATGGGAGAGGAGAAATGACTAGAGACAGTGTTGTTTAACTCACTGACCATGACCCATGAGTTCTTCTTACCTTTGTTCAGTAGAAAAGTCTCCCTCTCTAAAGAATATAGGAAGATTCATAGACTTGTCACTCTTCATGGACACACAGCTGGGTACAGGAGAGGCTGGTCTCTCCTGCTTGATTGGGCTTCAACACAACAGAGACAAACATTACGTCTCTCATGTACTCTGAGCTCAGATGGGGAAACATAAGAAGAGTTTCATTCCAAAACGCTATATATCCATTTTCAGAAATGTTAGTAAATTAGCTTCTATTGTTTAAAGAAATGATCAAATAAATGGTTGTGTTTTTTCACTATCTAATCATGGCATGGTGTTGTTCAATGAGAGGCATGTGTTTGTTTAAAATCTATCAATTAATGGCTTCATTTCAGAGAGACAAATGTTTTTTTTTGCAAAATGCTATATATCTGCCTCACTCTCAGAGAAATAAGTAGTACTAATAGATTTTACACAGTTAAATTAACAAATAACTACATTTTTAATAAGGAACTGTAGAAATGATACACTTGTGACATCAATATTTAAATATATTAAAAAAAAAATAATAAATACAGTAATATGAGATCTGTATGTAAAACATTTACATTTTATTTTTTAGTCATTTAGTCATTTAGTCATTTAGCAGATATTTTTTATCCAGGGTCCGGATTCCCAAAAGCATTTTAAGGCCAAGTTCATCGTTAGAACCTTTGTAGGAGCATTATTAAATCTCTGAGCTGTTTCCCAAAACCATCGTTATTAACCTTGCACTTGAAAACGCTCATATTCTAACACCTGCCTCAGACCACTTGTAGAACAGCCAAGTGCGTCGTTAGATGCTTTTTGCCCTCCCACGTCACTTTATACACAGAAGATCTCCAGCTAAACATAGAGTCACATGGTTTATCCGTCTCTCTGTGACCACCGATAAATTCAGAACAAAGTTGACTACAAATACAAAGTTGCCAATGTCTTTGCAATTGATTCAAACAAGGGACGTATAAAATTTGCTTCAAATGAAAACCGAGATGACTGCATTACAATATAAACAGTAGGCTATAGGCCTATTTCAATCATATTGGAATATATTCCATGTTCAATATATTTAGTTTTATTTTGCTACTTGTAGGCTACTGTCTGTAATTTGTCTCAATATATTTCATGATGTGTAGCCTAACATGTGCACAATGATGTGCCGAATCTGTAATTTAGTGCATTTTTATTGTGTAAGCATTAGAATAAACTACCTCAATATTTGCAGCCGTAGGTAGTAATATCTTTCTAGAAGCTGATCCATGGTCAGTATTGTGAAATAATTATAATGTTAAGGAAAGATTTTAATGGAGAAAGCTGATCCGAGAGCAGCGCTCCCTTTCTTTCGATCCTATCAGTATCGATACATGCTCCACCGGACGTGATACCATGTCGTGCTGCTGATCCAGTTTCTACTGGTCTGCCTGCGGATATGGAACTCTGACCTGTTCACCAGACGTACGACCTTGTCCCGAACCTGCTGTTTCGACCCTCTCTCTCTCTCTCTCCCTCTCCTTCTCTCTCTCTCCAACACCTGCTGTCTCCACCTCTGAATGCTTGGCAACGAACAGCCAACTGACATTTACTCCTGAGGTGCTGACGTGTCGCACACTCTATAACCACTGATTATTATTTGACCCTGCTAGTCATCTATGAACATTTTAAAATCTTGAAAAACGATCTGAACTTAATGGCCATATCCTCTTATAATCTCCCCCAGCACAGCCAGAAGAGGACTGGCCACCCCTCAGAGCCTGGTTCCTCTCTAGGTTTCTTCCTAGGTTCCTGCCTTTCTAGGGAGTTTTTCCTAGCCACCATGCTTCTACATCTGCATTGCTTGCTCTTTGGGGTTTTAGACTGGGTTTCTATGTAAGCATTTTGTGACAACTGCTGATGTAAAAAAATATATACCGGTAATTGTAAAAATATATCATTGTGGTACGCATATGAAGCAGACCAGGCCAGGGTTTAGGGTTTGAGAAGTCAAAGAAGTAAAAATGACTTCCTTAGTTGTTAGTAAAACATTTTTTACCTCAACATTGTTGGTTAAGGGCTCGTAAGTAAGCATTTCACAGTAAGGTCTACACCTGTTGTATTAGGAGCAGGTGACAAATCTAATTTGGATTGATTGATTTGTTCATTTTATAAATGTTCTGTCTTTAGTAGTTGAACACATTATTACTTCAACCTCGTGAAAGTGACAAACTGACACGTTTTCATGTTAGTCAAAAACAACTTCATATGGAAGGAGTGCCTTTGATTTGACGGCCTGCACATGTGCAGTTCAACACAAGACGACCATTAGACCCAATGACGTATTTCTGTACATGCGCATCAAAGAGATCTTGGCCAACAACCTCCTTCCCTCAGTAAGAGCATTGAAGATGGGTCGTGGCTGGGTCTTCCAGCATGACAACGACCCGAAACACACAGCCAGGGCAACTAAGGAGTGGCTCCGTAAGAAGTATCTCAAGGTCCTGGATTGGCCTAGCCAGTCTCCAGACCTGAACCCAATAGACCATCTTTGGAGGGAGCTGTAAGTCCGTATTGCCCAGCGACAGCCCCGAAACCTGAAGGATCTGGAGAAGATTTGTATGGAGGAGTGGGCCAAAATCCCTGCTGCAGTGTTTGAAAACATGGTCAAGACCTACAATAAACGTATGATCTCTGTAATTGCAAACAAAGGTTTCTGTACCAAATATTAAGTTCTGTTTTTCTGATGTATCAAAAACGTATGTCATGCAATAAAATGATAACTATTTAATAAAAAATTATACAATGTGATTTTCTGGATTTTTGTTTTAGATTCCGTCTCTCACAGTTGAAGTGTAACTATGATAAAAATTACAGACCTCTACATGGTTTGTAAGTAGGAAAACCTGCAAAATCAAATACTTGTTCTCCCCACTTTGAAAGATGATAAACTTGTAACCTCACTTTTGCGAAAATGGCCTTTGAAAGTGTTGGTTCACCTACTGGAGAGTTCTTCTTTATCTATAGTGGTGTTACTTTGGCAGATAATGTCACCCATCTAAATAAATAGTATATAAATATATATAGTTAACTAAATGTATGGTGTTTTTGGTTTATGTCAGTTTCATTGTTTGTTATGCTATAAATTGTTATGTTATGGTTGTAAGTGGTAAAATGAACTAGAAAATGTCATATTTTGCAATTCTGAGTAATTACTAATTTAGTAAGGATATACTTTATTCAATACTACTGCAGTTGCTAAATAATTCCAATAGATGGCAGCATAAGACCATGAATGACATTTCAGAAGGTTAGTTTAGTTTTCTCCCTGGATACACCACCATTCCCCTCACAGGAAAACTCCTGCACACGCTTTTTACTGTCCCTTTCCACACTGCTAACGCAAGAGGAACGACTGAAAAAGCATTTAACAGATTACTGTGAAATAATATAATGATGATTCATGTTTATTATTAGCTGTTTTTATGCTCATGTTTTGAAATCATACTTCATTACTATAACGATTATCAATAAGCCTGAACATTAATTTAGTCACGTCTGGTTGAGAAAAACGTATTTTCCTGGTACATTCATTGTCAGATTCATCAACCAGCAGCGAGCACTCTGCCTTCTAGCACAAGTGAGGGGCATGTTGAGGTACATTTGCTAACTGGGAGGGTTGCATGATGTAATTTATTGGAGGGCTGGAAGACGCACTCTTGTCTTATCTATTCCGAGGTTGTTTAATCGAAATATTAGATATTTTTAAATGCATGTATACTAGGGTTGAGGTTGGAGCATCTGACTAGTGATTATTTACCAGGGGTTCAACACCTGCTATAGTCACTATTTAATTGCTCTTCCAAAAGCATCACAGGCCTAATACGAGATATATAGCTAACTAAAGTAATGAGTGACCATTTTAGAAAATCATGGGACATATAGTATTTGGTTGCATGCTATTTTATGTCAATCATATTGCTGCTTGTAGCCTATAACTGATGCTTCGTGGTCTTATGCTGCAATCTATTGGAAATATTTAGCAATTAAAAGTTATTAATTGACGTACAGACGTTGGTGAGGCAGCTGAGAAATAAAGTGTATTAGATCAGTCTCAAACCTGCCCCACGCCAATTGCTGGACTTTCACACAGAGGTTACTAGGTCACCCAATTCAAACCACATTTGAAAAATAAAACAAATGTGTCTTATTTATCAAGTGTTCTGTTTTGCAATTATACATATAATAAAATAACAACAAAATAATCAAAACGCTATTTAATACTATAATTGTATTTACTAAGATAATATTATTACTAAAATAGTTTCTAAAAGTGTTCTAGGCTACCCTACCCTAGAATTAGGGGTTAGGGTTACGGCAAAAATAGGTTATAAGTAGGGTAAGAGTTTCTGTATAGCACTTTGTGACATCTGCTGGTGTAAAAAGAGCTTTATAAATACATTTGATTGATTGTTAGGTTTAGGGTTTATATGGCAAAAAACAGTATGGGTTTATGGCACTCTTGCTCCTCCTTGTGGCCGTATGTGGGTACTACATAACTCATTCATTACATTTACGCAGATGCTCTTATCCAGAGCGATTTACAGTTAGTGAGTGCATACATTATTTATTTATTTTTTCATACTGGCCCACAGTGGGTAGCGAACCCACGGGTCTCCCGGTCGCGGCCGGCTACAACAACAAGGATCTCCAGTGGCACCTTAGACCTTTGCACCACTCGGGAGACCTGACACTTTATGACACTTGCTAGGCTCATAATCTGAGGTAGCAACTGCGTCAGATCTACAAATCCATTAGCTAGACCACCCGATTAGACAACAATCACCCCATTATCCCCATTTGGTTTGCAACTCAGTGAACCTGCGCAGCATTCGTAACCTTGTTAATAATAAGTTCCCTGAGGTAAACCTACAGGGTTAACGCTCACCAAGTAGCCATAACCTTGTTAATAATAAGTTACCTGAGGTAAACCTACAGGGTCAACGCTCACCAAGTAGCCATAACCTTGTTAATAATAAGTTACCTGAGGTAAACCTACAGGGTTAACGCTCACCAAGTAGCCGTAACCTTGTTAATAATAAGTTACCTGAGGTAAACCTACAGGGTTAACGCTCACCAAGTAGCCATAACCTTGTTAATAATAAGTTACCTGAGATAAACCTACAGGGTTAACGCTCACCAAGTAACCGTAACCTTGTTAATAATAAGTTACCTGAGGTAAACCTACAGGGTTAACGCTCACCAAGTAGCCGTAACCTTGTTAATAATAAGTTACCTGAGGTAAACCTACAGGGTTAACGCTCACCAAGTAGCAGTAACCTTGTTAATAATAAGTTACCTGGAGGTAAACCTACAGGGTTAACGCTCACCAAGTAGCCGTAACCTTGTTAATAATAAGTTACCTGAGGTAAACCTACAGGGTTAACGCTCACCAAGTAGCCGTAACCTTGTTAATAATAAGTTACCTGAGGTAAACCTACAGGGTCAACGCTCACCAAGTAGCCATAACCTTGTTAATAATAAGTTACCTGAGGTAAACCTACAGGGTTAACGCTCACCAAGTAGCCGTAACCTTGTTAATAATAAGTTACCTGAGGTAAACCTACAGGGTTAACGCTCACCAAGTAGCCATAACCTTGTTAATAATAAGTTACCTGAGATAAACCTACAGGGTTAACGCTCACCAAGTAACCGTAACCTTGTTAATAATAAGTTACCTGAGGTAAACCTACAGGGTTAACGCTCACCAAGTAGCCGTAACCTTGTTAATAATAAGTTACCTGAGGTAAACCTACAGGGTTAACGCTCACCAAGTAGCAGTAACCTTGTTAATAATAAGTTACCTGAGGTAAACCTACAGGGTTAACTGCTCACCAAGTAGCCGTAACCTTGTTAATAATAAGTTACCTGAGGTAAACCTACAGGGTTAACGCTCACCAAGTAGCCGTAACCTTGTTAATAATAAGTTACCTGAGGTAAACCTACAGGGTTAACGCTCACCAAGTAGCCGTAACCTTGTTAATAATAAGTTACCTGAGGTAAACCTACAGGGTTAATGCTCACCAAGTAGCCGTAACCTTGGTAATAATAAGTTACCTGAGGTAAACCAACGGGGTTAACGCTCACCAAGTAGCTGTAACCTTGTTAATAATAAGTTACCTGAGGTAAACCTACAGGGTTAACGCAGGCAGGTCTCATTGATAACAATAGTGAAGCTGGCATTGTGACGCAGAACAATGGGCTGGGAATAGAACGTTCTGAAGGCGAGTCGGTGTCACGGAGCTCAATAGAACTAATAGGAGCTGGTAGGGTGAAAAATGCCCTAAAATAAGGCTTGTTTTTTCGCGATTACTTCATAACCAGGGACAGAAGGTAATATTATGAAACTGGGCTCCATGGCGGATGCAATTAACTAATTTCATCAGAAATAAACGTTATAAAGAATGTCACTTGAGGCGCCCCGAAAATAATATTCAAAAAGTTCAGTCCTTGGACACAGAGGGGTTAAACACTAAAGTTACCGTCCATTTAGTGAAGAGAGGAGAACCGTACAGAGGCCAACATCCGTCAACGAGAGAGGGAGAAGCCCTCCTTGGGATTTAACAGGTGGAAGAAACAACCAAGGAGCTCCATCGGTCCACAAGAAATGCAGGCAGCCGGTGATGATGTAGTGGTAGCCAGGATAACTAGGACGCTGCTGGTAGAGTAGCTAGCTTAGTTAGCTGTACCGACTAGCTTGGCTAGCTAGCAGGTCCGTTCGTATGTCCCTCGAGGATGATGACGAATCCCACACAAGAAGAAACAAGGATAGCGAGTGAAAAGGATCTGGCTACACTCATACTGTCACTGACCATTACGCAAAAAAGCAAATTGAACAATAAACTTCGGCGTCTCAACACTGTAACAAACTCCGTCGTTGTTCCCCAACATCACCTCAGCCCACTCTGCGCGTAACTGGACAATATGCTTGGCGCCAAACCGTACGTGGACGCGGACAGTTCTGTACGGGGACGCGGGCAGTTCCAGAACGCGGACATGAGCAGTGCAACACAATACATTTACATGTACATTTTAATCACTTAGCAGACGCTCTTATCCAGAACGACTTACAGTTAGTGAGTGCATACATAACCCAGTCTTTATACTGGCTTACATTAGTAATATTCATTTATTTATTTTTATATGTAAAACAAACATTCAAAGTTTTTTTATAACAATATTTTGAGATCTGGGCCCATATCCACAAAGTGTCTCAGAGTAGAACATTGGTCGTATAAGTGCTGAGAATAAAGACTTCTACTCTTATGGGTATAAATTAAAGCTATGCATGAAGCCTCTAGTCCCACCTAGTCGGCAGATATTTAGGACACCTCATGAGCTGTCCTAACCAGTTAAGAGGTACCAGCAGGTGTCTTGATAATACTATAGAATAATGCAGTTAGTCAGTGGTTCCTGCACCACATGTAATTGCTTTGGAGTAGTTAAAAATAATATTTTTATATTTCTATATGATCAACCCATAAATAATATAGACCTACATGCAACCGTATGTCTTGTGCTTTTGGCAATGATTTCTGTATAATAATTATGTATAAGTGATACCATTCATGTCTGCATAGCATGTTGTCTTCATCTTGGCATATTAACTCATGCTTATTTCTGAAGAGTAACTCAGGTTTTCGCCCAGTGTCTAAGGAGTTGGAGCTGTGGCAGGAGTTGGACCTATGGCAGAAAGGTGGCTGGTTCGAATCCCGGGCCGGGCGCTGGAAAAAACGGGCGGGCTTGATCTGACCACTGGAAGGCTGCTGGGTTCACATCCTCAAAACAATCACCTTTCGTTGATCAGAACTCTAGAGGTTCTTCTTCACTGAACCCAAAAATATATCTAACTTTTAGTGGTTCCATATATTAAGGAAGTGATAGAAGCCTTTTTGGTTCTATAAGGAACCTTATTTTCTAAGTGTATAATAAACACGTTTTTCTTTTGATTATTTAATTACCTATATCATGTTATTTCAAGTTATCCCTTTGGAGCGCAACATCACGTTGTTAAAAAATAATCCTAAATTGGCCATGGCTATAAATTGGGCAATTGAAGGCATCTAGGGCGAAATATGTGTTCCATGAAAATGAACATTGTATGTAACGTTGTAGGCAACATTATTGGCAAGGGACTTGATGCCTACGATGTCAAAGCTATTTAGAGTTGTTAAACGGGTGGGAAGAGTGTGTTGGTATAACGGTAATATTGTCAAAATTCTGCTTCTAACAACCATCAGAATTGGTTACTAAAATATGCATCACATTATATTAGGCAATAATGAAGAGTAGGCAAAGTGTTCGTGTCCTGAAAATTCTATCAAATGTCTTCCATTGCAACGAGTCCAGTCAGGGTGCTGCAGAACCCCTGCAGTACCTCCACTGACCCCGGATTGAGAACTCCTGATTTAGCAGATACTCTAATCCAGAGTGATTTACAGTAAGTACATTCATCTTAAGATAGCTAATTATTTTGTAAATAAAATTAATAAATTCTTCATGAAATTGTCATCTCACCTCTTAGCTTTGGTGTCATGTTCCCCAGAGAGACGCATTTTAGAGGCAGGGCCCCCCTCCTCTCTCTCCCCAGAGAGACTCATTTTAGAGGCAGGGCCCCCCTCCTCTCTCTCCCCAGAGAGACTCATTTTAGACCACTGACCCCTAAACAGAGATGCAGCATGTTGGTTGTGGTGAACACAGTGACAACTCATTGTAGAATGTCAATTGTTCTCTTTTACTCATGATCTCTTAGAAATAAAACATTTACTAACAGACATATCCAAACAGTCGGGTGATTTAATTTAATCACATGAACATTGTTACGTTCCTCAACAAGAAATAAAACATTGTCTCTCAAACAGAAGAAGGAACTAACAAAGAGTCACTAACAACAACCAAAACGAAACAGGTGGTTTTAGGAGGGGTTCTGAAAGACACTCATGGGGCTGTCCACTAGTGGTGGGAATCAGAGGCTTTCTGAACGCTTTGGGGCTTTGACCAAATTGTAACCGAAAATGCCCTTGATAGATTTGAGTGCTAATAAACAACATTTAGTTAGAATGTGGGGTTCGCTTTTGCCTCCAGGTTCACTATGTTTTGAAAAAGCGATGCATATGTGACTTTCAACGTGGCACCGTCATAGGATGCCACCTTTCCAACAAGTCAGTTCGTCAAATTCCTGCCCTGCTAGAGCTGCATGTTTGTTGCTTTATGTAATATATTTTAATGCTTTATGTAATGTATTTTATCTATTGAAATATAATTTTGATATAGTTTAAAATTTTGTTTCATGGTCATTTATTATGTTCTCAGAATCTCAACCAAACTCTGAGATCAGTCTCTCCAGTACCAAGTCATCTGTCCATGAAGAGTGACATCTCTATGGATCATCCTATACATTTTATTGATAAATCAGGGACCTTTGACCCCAGGTAAGTTACTGGTCAGAATTGATGATATTACTATTGAAGAGGAGAATCTTCTAGATCTGAAACCAGATGTATTTTGTGTATCTGAGCATATCATTTGTTGTTTATGTCATATATTTTAATACACTGAGTGTACAACATTTTCCACAACATTTCCAACGGAGACCATCAGGGTGGTAAGTCATCATACTGTAGCTCAAACCTACTGTGATGACGACCTAACTTTATAATAGTTTGTAGCCTACCTAGCAGAATCTGCCCGTCTTTCTTTCAAAATCAACACATTTATCAGTCTTCTAATGCAGTGGTGTAAAGTACTTAAGTAAAAATACTTTAAAGTACTACTTAGGTCGTTTTTTGGGGGTATCTGTACTTTACTATTTATATTTTTAACAACTTTTAATTTTACTTCACTACATTCATAAAGAAAATTATGTACTTTTTACTCCATACATTTTCCCTGACACCCAAAAGTACGTGTTACATTCAGAAAATGGTCCAATTCACACTCATCAAGAGAACATCGCTGGTCATCCCTGGTCACAAATGCTTTTTTTAAATGATGTCTGAGTGTTGGAATGTGACCCTGGCTTTCCGTAAATGAAAATAACAAGAAAATTGTGCCGTCTGGTTTGCTTCATATAAGTAATTTTAATTTTAATTATTCCTACTTTACTTTAGCAATTACATTTACTTTTGATACTTAAGTATATTTAAAATCAAATACTTTTAGACTTTTACTCAAGTAGTATTTTACTGGGTGCCTTTCACTTTTACTTGAGTCATTTTCTATTAAGGTATCTTTACTTTTTCCACCACTGTTCTAATGTTCCATATGCGCCACAGTTTGAACAGACATTTTGTAGCTGCGTAGGCTACAAAGTCACTTTCAATTTCAAATAAGGAAATAAAGTTATAACGGTGACTGGGTAAATTCGTTTTGCATTGGCCGGCTCCCCGGTTGAGCAGAGTTTGCATGTTTTAGAGCATTCCATTGGTCATTGAATTAAATGTCCACCAGGTTTAGCTGTGCTTTTTTCCCTCCAAAATGTGAATTACTGTAGGCCTTTAATAATTGTAAACAGGCCTACAAATCCAAAAGGTTTTAATTTGAGAATGTTCATTTGTATGCCTCAAATATTAAACTGTCTTCAAATATCTGATGATTAGTTGAATCAGGTGTGTAAATGCTGGGCAAGAACAAAAGGATTGAGAAACCCTGAGATAAACATAAAACCCTATCATTTAAAAGCTCCTCCACCATCTTTACCAGACGTTTGACTGATAACATGTGATAACACTTTGAAAACTGCTGTCTGTCAGCAACTAAACTCAAGCAGCAGTTCTACTAACTAGTACTATCTCATTCCAGGTATTCATTCTCTTACTCTGTCCATTAGAATAGATTATTGTTCAGAAATACTTAGAAATACTCACTTTATTTTTCAGTTCTCTCCATATCGTGTTTTCTGCTCTGTCCTCTCAAAATGGATCCTGTACAAAAGAACAACTTTACTTTCTGTTTCAGCTCAACCGTCTCCCCACCCTTATAATCAAGTGTTTTATTGGTATCTTCCACTAGATGGCAGTAAACCCCTGCTGTAACTAGACTACGACTATGTGTTCGGTTTCATACATGCAGTTTCTCAGAGGAGGAGTGCTGATCTAGGATCAGGTCCCCCCTGTCCATTTAATCTGTTTCATTATGATCTAAAAGGCTAAACTGATCCCAGATCAGTACTCCTACTCTTTATGAATACTGTCACAGGTGACTCCTCAAGATGAGGCTCATGATTTATAAGTTATATTATTTAAGAGTAAATTAATATCATTAATTGAACTGCTTTGCCATGAACAGATCTGTGACATCTTAACTTAAAGGTGCTATATAGACTTTATGGTCATTTAAATGGGGTTGAACATTCATCCCATCAGATTGTGTAAAGGATTTTATGAGTTCAGAAAAATACTGACTTGGAAGCATCTCTCTGACCTCACCCTGCTGAAACACACCCAAGTAAAGACCACATAGCTACAGTTATATGCTTTTCTGTTTTTACCCACTTTTACAGCCAATGTATGGACTGGTATCCATATGAATCAGTGGAAAATACAGACTAGTTAGCCATCTCCCAATAGATGGACCCCACGCAGAACTTTCAGCAATGCAGCATCTTCAGTAAGCGAGTATTCCAGACACTCTCTTCTTATGAACCAGTTGCTATTAAATGAAGGTTTTTGGACAGAAAACCTGCGGCTACGGTAGATTCTAGGCTAATCTGGGCTGGCACCTCTGTTCCAAGATAGTTAGGAACAGTCGGAGGTGGAGGGGGCTGTGGAGCCATTATCCTGGCGGTGCTTGTGGAAGGGTGGGTAGGCTCTGCACACGGAGCTAACTGGAGCTCGGCAGCATCATCACTAGGCAGGCCTAGGCAGTTTTACTTACTGCCTAAAATACATATCTCCTGAGACATTGGCGGTTCCCTACGGCTGACCAATAGTAAGTGATTGTGTCTCAGAATCTTCCTGTATTGCTGATTATATTGACTTTTACATCAACCCTCTATCCCAGAAACACCCCAGGTATGTTAAGGATAGTTATGAATGCAGGGTTTATTACTATTGTATTACTCTTTATATTAACTTAGCTACTGACTTGTTCTATTGTTGTTGTCAAGAGGTTAACCTGCTAGTCAGCATTTCATTGCACTGTTAACTCCATGTATATGACAAATAAACAGACTTGAACTTAGAAGGGAAGGGGGAGGGCAGCCAGAAAGGGAGGGGAACAGATGTCCAGCTAAATTACAGTATGTGTCCTCAAATGTTATGTCATCTAAACATCTCACATTAGCTGGAAGAACTGACAAATGAAATGAATCAGGTCTTATAACTTATTCCATTCTACAGGTCCATTGTTTTGTCTCATGTCTCTTTATATTCATATACCCTGGGGGCCATGTAGCTGTATTGAAATTACTTTGTTTTATAACCTTCTTTGTTGCTCAGTGGTACTTCAATTGGCCGGACCATGCCCAATTCTTTCACACGGTAATGCTCCAGCATCCACTCAGAGCTTATGCATCTAATGCATTCCTCAAATACTGCAGAGTTGTTAAGCAAGTCCCATCTTCATCCACATGTATTTGCTTATTTGTACGATGAAACCTGAGGGGATCACTGTAGTGTATCATCAATGCATCCAAAATGGTTCTGAGGTCCTCAACAATGCTATTATGTACCGTAGCTGGGATGCAGTGTTCTTTCATGATTTTCAAAATAAAAAGACAGATATTGATTTGAGACCTTCAATTAGCTGCTCAGTGTTGATCTCTGTGGCTTGAACATATTCAGCCTCTGGCAGACTCTCTACATCGCTCATGTCATCTTCAATGGGATCAGTCCCAGTCTCAAATTCATCATGAGGGCAATTCTCATCTAAGTTGGGGCTTAAAAGCTCTGTGGTTTTGGTAGATGTGTGACCGATAGGCGCTGAAACATCTATTTGTTTTCCCACACCCATTAATTCCACAGGTAATTAGAAAATGTGGTTCATGCTGGTGATAGAGGCCAATATGTGTGAGTCGTCTGGACACAAAGACAGTATGCTCAGTTGCAAAGTGGACAATTGAATAGAGTTGGCATTCTTCAGAAAGATTGAACCTTGGAATGATGGGATGGAATCATGGAGATCATTGGTACTCAGCCACTTGCAGACATCATCAAGGGACCAGTCTTCCACAGAAACACTCAAATTAAAGTTGACACATGAAGCAAAAGTGAAGAAAGAAATGTGTCTTTCCAGACAACCACCTTTCCTCCTAATTTGTATTTATGGTTGTTCCATAAAGAAGCAGAGGTGGTCAGGAATGGTGAAGATGTCTGTCTTTTATAATATGGGATTCTGCAGTCCCACATTTAAGTGTTGACTCAGATAATATGATGCTCCAAATGGGGCATTAAGTTCTTCTTCCATGTCAACCCACATTGGCCTATTAGAGTTCTCAATAAAGAGAGCCTATTTGGGCAGTTATAAAGGCGTCTTGCTATAATTACATGTTAGGGAGCTTTAATCCTCCCTTCTAAGTCTTTACCTGTAATCTAGCTTGGTTCATCCTGGCCCTTTTAATAGTCCAAATGAATCATTTTGTCTATGGTGTTAAAGGTGTAGGCAGGTATGGACAGTGGAAACATGCTGATGATGTAATTCAGTTTAGGAGCTTTAACCATCTTTATAACATGTGGCCTACCCCACAATGAGATTTGTAGCTTGTCCCAGTTCTTCAACTGGAGTTGAATTTTTGTTCAAACACTGTATTGATTGATTGATTGATTGACTGCAAATACATTCATTCACCATTCAGTTAGTGTTGGAAAAGACAAAGGAATTACACAGAACACACTATAATCAAACTGTATTGACTGATTGATTCACTGTAAATACATTCATTCACTATTCAGTTAGTATTGGATTGACAAAGGAGTAACACAGAACACACTATAATCACACTTCAAATACATCCAAAGACTTTATAGAGACTAACCTGTTAGTAGATCCATAGTGAGCTTTGAAACATTGTCTTGCTTTGGTCTGAAATACAGAGGACAGAACAATCCCTCAATACACCAACCTGAAAGACATCAGTTAGACACAAACACAACATAAACAACATGAGTATTCAATATCAAATGCATCTAACTAATCTGATCTGCTTTATGTATTCTTCTTTTTGTCAAGTCGAACATAATCTACATTGGGTCATCTGTGTGTGTGTGTGTGTCTGTTTTACCTGTTCGTAGTGGTTGATACATTTCTCATCAGAGCTCACAGTTCCCAAACTCTCCACCACTTAACTGGACAGGGGCAGGATAAACCAGGTACTAAAGGGGAGGAGGATGGAAGGAGATGGTGAAAGTATATCATGGGTTTAAATGACTACAATTTCTCAATATTGAGTCTAGCTAGCTAAAGTTAGCTAACGTTACAGTAACTTTAACTAGCTAGCTACTGTAGCTAACGTTAGCTAAAACGTACCAACATTTATACAACAATTACCAGCTAACATTACAGGCTATGTAGCTTGGCTAGCTGATGAAAAACCAAGAGTACATTACATGATGTATTGTTTTTTAGTAATTTGATAGTAGTTTGATGAATTATTATCTTAGCTAAGCGAATAGCTAAGGTATGACTCACCTTTCACGTCAATGCGATGCAAGTCATCTCTTATTGGTCGCGTCTCTCCAACCATCCGCGCGCTTCCCGCTTCCAGTTGTCTTTTCACCAACGGTCTCAATTTGAATTCTGCGCTCGAGCGCCCTTTACTCACGAAGGCACTGCTGGTTCCAAATTGAACCCCTCTTTTGAAAAGGCTTCTTCAAAGAACTCCTGAAGTCTACAACGGTTCAACAACGAGCTGATGACAGAGTATAGGCTTGGAAATTAATCTTAAGGTATATTTTTTAACCTTATATTATCCTAAAGGATCCTACAGGAAGCTTTTCTTTTAAGAGTGTAGTTCACTTTTACTCATTTATCTGCAAAAACCATGCCTTCCGAGTTGTAAAGGGTGGCCAGCCACATAATTAGTTTTAAAAGTCTACCATGACAACAACTATCCCATTGACTATATCCAGTAGTAGTTTCTTATTGTTCTAGTTAAGATCTCACAACACAGTTAAGCTACTACAATTAAGGCATAAGACATAAGTATATATCATTTGAAAATGAGGACAAAATTGGCTTGAACTTGTCGTGTAATAACAATTTTGAAAAAACACTAAAAAAGGCTATGTATTCTCCCAAGGTCAATACTTCAAAAATAATGAATCATAAAATGTTTGTCCTCTGTAGTTGCGTGTCTTTTCTTTTTGCTGAAATCCATACTTTTTCATTAAACGTTAATGAAATTAAACCACACCGACGTTTTGCTCCTTTTTTTTGCAACTGTGTCATTTGAATATCCAATGACTTAGACCAAGGGCTCCAAATACTCGTTGTCCAATCAAATCACACAATCTACAGATGGGCTGTCAACCAATCAACATTTTGCAGATCGTTACAGGCGTCAGTAAACACAAAATTGGGCGCATAACTTTATTGACTTGGCACATTTTATGTCCTGAGACTCTGAGAAATAACAACCAGGAAAGATAAATCATAGAAAGATATGTTTATTTTACATATTACAATAATTGTATAGCCTAGGTTTCATTTACAAACAGACACATTCACTACATTTGTTCCATTATTCACTTAATTACTTATTATTTTCAGTAAACTCTTATTCTATAACATTTATTGTTTTAACATTCACACTGCTAGTTTTACACATTATATTTATATATATATACACACTACCGTCATTTATATAAATATAATATATAATTATCAATATATAACCATATAATAGATATATAGCATTTACTATATAGACACACACACACACACACACACACACACACACACACACACACACACACACACACACACACACACACACACACACACACACACATACATACATACATACATACAGTATTGAGAGATAGGGAGAGACAGACAGTTGTGAGGACAATATGTCTGAGAATCAATATGTAGGTTGTAGTTTAGAATGAGTTAAAGGCAGAGGAGGGTACAATAGGACAAGTGGTTTGTCCTGACCAAGTCCTCCTACTGCCAGACCACTGGATCCTGTGTCTCCATCTAAAACCTCATTTCTGTGCCGCCGTGCTGATTGGCCACACTAAGAACCAAGACCCAGAAGAAGGGTAAGAAGAGGACATTGGCTGTTACACCAGCTAAGGAGGAGAAGGTGAGATTGGCTGTTACACCCAGCTAAGGAGAAGAAGGTGAGATTGGCTGTTACACCAGCTAAGGAGAAGAAGGTGAGATTGGCTGTTACACCAGCTAAGGTGAAGAAGGGTGAGATTGGCTGTTACACCAGCTAAGGAGGAGAAGGTGAGATTGGCTGTTACACCAGCTAAGGAGAAGAAGGTGAGATTGGCTGGAACACCAGCTAAGGAGAAGAAGGTGGGATTGGCTGTTACACCAGCTAAGGAGAAGAAGGTGGGATTGGCTGGAACACCAGCTAAGGAGAAGAATGTGGGATTGGCTGTTACACCAGCTAAGGTGAAGAAGGTGAGATTGGCTGTTACACCAGCTAAGGAGAAGAAGGTGAGATTGACTGTTACACCAGCTAAGGTGAAGAAGGTGAGATTGGCCGTTACACCAGCTAAGGAGAAGAAGGTGAGATTGGCGTGTTGCACCAGCTAAGGTGAAGAAGGTGAGATTGGCTGTTACACCAGCTAAGGAGAAGAAGGTGAGATTGGCTGTTACACCAGCTAAGGTGAAGAAGGTGAGATTGGCTGTTACACCAGCTAAGGAGAAGAAGGTGAGATTGGCTGTTACACCAGCTAAGGAGAAGAAGGTGAGATTGGCTGTTACACCAGCTAAGGAGAAGAAGGTGAGATTGGCTGTTACACCAGCTAAGGTGAAGAAGGTGAGATTGGCTGTTACACCAGCTAAGGAGAAGAAGGTGAGATTGGCTGTTACACCAGCTAAGGAGAAGAAGGTGAGATTGGCTGTTACACCAGCTAAGGAGAAGAAGGTGAGATTGGCTGTTACACCAGCTAAGGAGAAGAAGGTGAGATTGGCTGTTACACCAGCTAAGGTGAAGAAGGTGAGATTGGCTGTTACACCAGCTAAGGAGAAGAAGGTGGGATTGGCTGTTACACCAGCTAAGGAGAAGAAGGTGAGATTGTCTGTTACACCAGCTAAGGAGGAGAAGGTGAGATTGTCTGGAAGACCAACAAAGTCCCCTGTCCCCGGGGTGAAGAGGAGCACCTCCAGTCTATGGGTCTGGTCCCTTGCCAGGGCCAGATATTACCTGGATTGCCATCAATACCTCCATGCTTTGTTTATGAGGTCACACGTGAAGAAGTACAAAGAGGTCATCATCAAGAGGTAAGGTAGTAGAAGTATGTGATAAGAGTGATTGTTTTTTAGACTTGAGATTATAATTCAGTTGATATGCCATACCATACCATATATCTACAATGTAGGATCATAGGTTTGTGTGATTTCCAAGTACTTTCAGAGAATGGTGTTAGTGCAGGAAAAAGATGGTCCCTTGTCCCAACCGGTGGAGACAGAGGTCTTTCAGACTAAGGAGAAGAAGATGAGATTAGCTGTTACACCAGTTAAGGTGAATAAGGTGAGATTGGCTGGAACACCAGCTAAGGAGGAGAAGGTGAGATTGGCTGTTACACCAGCTAAGGATAAGAAGGTGAGATTGGCTGTTACACCAGCTAAGGTGAAGAAGGTGAGATTGTCTGGAAGACCAACAAAGTCCCCTGTCCCCGAGGTGAAGAGGAAACCTCCAGTCTATGGGTCTGGTCCCCTTGCCAGGGCCAGATATTACCTGGATTGCCATCAATACCTCCATGCTTTGTTTATGAGATCACACGTGAAGAAGTACAAAGAGGACATCATCAAGAGGTAAGGTAGTAGAAGTATGTGATAAGAGTGATTGTTTTTTAGACTTGAGATTATAATTCAGACTCTGGCGTGGGCAGAGGAGAAGGCACCTTTCATGACCACATGTTAGAGGGCAACCCTTCCACAGGCCAGAAACCTCAAAGTAGACCTCATCAAAGGTAGAGAAATCACCACAATGTGAGGATTAACCCAATATCATGTTCACACTAGATGTCCAATATCAATCATTTCACAATTTTCATGTTGTATATAGTTGTACCGTTTCTACAAGTAAATTAGTAAAGTAAGTACGCCTCTGACATGTAAGCCTTGTCCGAGACAAAATACTAAACTAAGAGAAGAAACCTTCTAATGTCTCCTCTTTTCAGAGACGACTTTCAACGTAAGAAGCAGGACCTCCTTGACAGAGGGACATGGATGGTGCTGTCAATGGCCTTGTTCACCAGCAGGCAAAATATAATGAAGTTTGTACCAACATGCCTGGAGATGGAGCTGTGGAGAGGAGGATGCTGTGAGAAGGTATTCTTCACTCTGAACTCCATGGCCATCTGCCTATGTTCTGATGCCACTAGAGGACATGTTAACAGGTTGAGGGTCGGCAATGATACCCAGATCATGAAGTGGAAGAAACAGGCTGAGGTAAGTGTGAGCCTTAAAAATATGTAAACACAATCTGATTCAGCCTATTTCATAATTATATTATTTCATTGAAATTCTCTTGGCAGTTGTGGCTCCCAGGTCTAAAGCCAATCAAGGACCAGCTACCCATCCCCCACTGCTGCTCTCACCCCCACACCCCCCACCTCATCCCCTGACATGCTGGACTCTCAGGTTCTGTTCAATAAAGTGCAGCACAGTACAGTACAGCTTTATTAGTCCATGTTACAGGGAACAAAGGGAATTTGTCTTTCTGAAGGGGTTGGTCACATATCTGCCAGTTCAGATCAAATCCCACGTTTTGTTGTCTGGCTCAGGACCCAAACCAGTGACCTTTCAGTTACTGGACTAATTCTCTAACTTCCACCTCCTAACACTTCTAGCATGGGCTTCCCTAGGCAAAGTTCCTTTTCCACTATCCCATGTGTGGAGAAAACATGAGTCTGTCTCATGATCTGGTAATGAGGTAGTCCTGCCTTCAACTTCAAAATCAGTGTCACCCTCAGGTCAAGTGGGCATTACCTCTTGGTCTAATGGTCAAGACACGGGTTTTTCCCATAGGACACCTGGGTACAGATCCCGCCCATGAAATGTGCACACCTCTCCCAATGCACCATTCCACTGCTTCCACCAATGTAGTGTTTTTTTAGCGTGTTAGGTTCTAAATGAACCTAGTAAAACTCAGGGACGTTTAGTAAAGCTCAAACCAAGTTTATTCACCCATTGGATCATACAGCTGCATAAGACAAAGAACATATTCACACAAGCACTGGTATTTAACCCTTTCTCCTATGCTGAGCCCCTCCTTACACATCTGAACAGCCAATACACCTCTGTTGCTATCCAGAAGATTAGTGATATATGTTCTTCTCACTTCATCTAACCTGACCTCTGCCCAAATTGCTCCTCCTCCCCAACTCACGGCTGTCATGTTGACTTGTACCAGACTGTGTCTCTTCTCCTCCAATAGGATCCCTGATGACTAACAATAACATATCCTGACAGAATGGAAACGTTATACATTCCCCTCTCTCCCTCAGTGACATGAATAAGTCTATTTCATGTTTAGAAGTCAGAACCCAACAAGCGCTACGCCAAGAGGTCGAACCTCTCGATAATGTGGCTAGGTGTTGGATTAAGGTCGCTTACATTACCCTCTTCCTTGGGGAGAGCATGCCCCCACACTTCTTTATAGCAAGTCTCTACGTGTACACGCCTCTTTGATGGCCTCACAGGCACTATCCCACTTTGACACCAATGTAACGGAATTAGGGATAGCTCCAACCGGGACTCGAACCCGGGTCCAGCGACTATCAAGCCAACACCTTATCCATTCCACCAAGAGATCAGAAGGTGGATTGGTAGGTGTTGGGTTTAGCTGCTACAGTATATACTTATATAGGGCAATGTGTGATCTGGGAGCGGCAGCACTACCACTAGTGCTCCTGGACACAGCCTAACACAATCTTTACCTTCTGAACCTTAAAAACTGACCTAAAGT
Organism: Coregonus clupeaformis; assembly: GCF_020615455.1. Lineage (NCBI taxonomy): Eukaryota > Metazoa > Chordata > Actinopteri > Salmoniformes > Salmonidae > Coregonus > Coregonus clupeaformis. Next base: position 521,023 of record NW_025533584.1, read on the forward strand.
CAGATACATTTAGACAAACCACCATGTGAGCAGCAAGTGTAGGGGTTAATGGAGTGAAGTGGGGGATGGGTAGGACCACCAGTATCAACTATATGTCTATGAATGCATTACTATTAATGCAGTACTAAAACGGATGGATGCTCTTCATCAACACCATCTCACCTGTGAAACTAGATATCAGCAATCAATCAACAAGACTAATGAAATGGAGCAAAAATGAAGACATTAGAACTGCTAAAGGTCATATATTATATTCTGACACCAATTTCCTACTGGTAGATTTTGTGCATGATCTGTCAATCCTGAGAGCAACGCTCTCTCTCCCTCCTCTTCCCCATCTCTCTTTGCTGGGGTGAAGTTTCCCCTAGATACAGATCTAGGATCAGCTTCCCTCCCCCAAACCTAACAAGGATCATTAGTGGGGGAATTTAAAACCTGACCCAAAGCCAGTGTCTATTTGGGACACTTGTCCCCTCCCCACAACTCTACATGTGGATGCGGCTTCCTCCATCTCACCATGTTCACAAAGAAAACGGCAGTGTATTTCAGCTGTAAGTATTCAAAAGTTTGAACTAAGGCTTCAGACCAAATCAACAGCCTTTGACAGGTCAAGTGATGAAGACTGTAGCATCTCTGATAGAAATGTTGCTTCTCCAAAAACGTTATGCAGTGGAACAAGGAACACAATGAATGTGTAAATCTATCTGTGCAAGCAGACCTCGCGCCTCAACAGATCTGTCACCGTTGTGTTCTTGGACTATGTCTTGCAGGACCAGCTTAACGGCTGGCAATCTATCCATAATAGTATGTAGAGCCATATATCGACATGCCCAGCGAGTGTCACTTAGTCTCTGAAGCTCTCTAGGTGCACCTGGGTACATCTCTCTTTGTACGCTAAGCCATTTTTGATGCACATGTATGACCCAGATGTGAAGACATACAGTCTTTCTAGTAAGGAGAAGAACTGTCCTACCTCAGGGACAGCTTTGACTGTATCCACTAAAACTAAGTTTAGACAGTGTGCACTGCAGTGGAGGTAAAAGGCTTTGCTTGTTCTTTAATGCGTTGCCTGGACACCTGATGTCAGTAGCTGAGTGTAGATGCGGTGAGGAAATCAAGCGCAGGAAACACGGGCGTTCGTCAACAGACTTTAGTTAACAAAAGCAGCACCAAAACAGGCGAACAGCCAACCCAACCGGGAGGCAAAAATACAAGTTACGCACAACACACACACAGTGCGTAAAATGAAGAATAGCGCACACAGTGCGGACTCCCGGAAAACAATAAACACGAGAGTAATACAACGAGCAACAGCTTGACAATAAACAATACCACATAACACCTGGCCCCACACAGAAAACTAAATAGGCAACCAAATCAAAACCTAACAAGGGACAGGTGTACAAACAGACAAACCAAACAAACATGAAACATCGAACGGTGGCAGCTAGTACTCCGGGACGGCGACCGCCGAAGCCTGCCCGAACAAGGAGGAGGAGCAGCCTCGGCGAAACCGTGACAGTACCCCCCCCTTGACGCGCGGCTCCAGCCGTGCGCGATCCCGGCCTCGGGACGACCAGGACGCGGAGCAGGGCGAGGATGACCCCGATGGAACTTCGGTCAGCAGGGACAGGTCTAATATGTCCCTCCTCGGCACCCAGCACCGCTCCTCCGGGCCGTACCCATCCCACTCCACGAGATATTGGAGACCCCCCATCCGGCGTCTCGAATCAAGGATGGACCTCACAGTGTACGCGGAGCCCCTCGATGTCCAACGGGGCGGAGGAGTCTCTTCTATCTCATAGTCCTGGAGTGGACCAGCTACCACCGGCCTGAGGAGACACATGGAACGAGGGGTTAATATTCCTGTAATCAATAGGCAGTTCTAACCTGTAACACACCTCGTTCAACCTCCTCAGGACTTTGAATGGCCCCCACAAACCGCCGACCCAGCTTCCCGGCAGGGCAGGCGGAGGGGCAGGTTTCTGGTCGAGAGCCAGACTCGATCTCCAGGTGCGTACACAGGACCCTCACTGCGGTGGAGATCGGCGCTCGTCTTATGCCCGACGGATGGCCCGCTGCAGATGAACGTGGGCAGCGTTCCATGTCCCCCTCCGGCGCCGCACCCACTCATCCACCGCAGGGGCCTCGATCTGGCTCTCGTGCCAAGGTGCCAGAACCGGCTGGTACCCTAACACACACTGGAAATGGGGTTAGTTGGGTGGAGGAGTGGCGGAGAGAGTTCTGTGCCATCTCGGCCCAAGGAACGTATCTCGCCCACTCCTCCGGCCGGCCCTGGCAATAAGACCTCAGAAACCTACCCACATCCTGGTTGACACGTTCAACCTGCCCATTACTCTCCGGGTGGTAACCCGAGGTAAGGCTCACCGAAACCCCCAACCGTTCCATAAACGCTCTCCACACTCTGGAGGTGAACTGGGGGCCTCGATCAGACACTATATCCTCGGGTACCCCGTAATGCCGGAAGACATGGGTAAACAGAGCCTCAGCGGTCTGTAGGGCAGTAAGGAGACCCGGCATGGGAAGGAGACGACAGGCCTTCGAGAACCGATCCACAACGACCAGGATGGTAGTATTCCCCTGTGAGGGGGGAAGGTCTGTAACAAATACCAAGAGGTGTGACCAGGGTCGTTGTGGAACGGGCAGGGGTTGTAGCTTAACCCTGGGCAAATGTCTGAGCGCCTTACACTGGGCACACACCGAACAGGAGGAGACATAAATCCTCACATCCCTGGGCTAACGTTGGCCACCAGTACTTAGTGCTAAGGCAGTGAACTGTCCGGCCGATACCTGGATGTCAGAGGGAGGGGGACGATGAGCCCAATAAATGAGGCGATCGCGTACTCGGGCGGAACGCACGTCCGACCCACTGGACACTGTGGAGGACTTGGGTCGGTGCGTAACGCCCGCTCGATCTCTGCATCGGCGTCCCATACCACCGGTGCAACCAGACAAGACTTTGTTAGTATGGGGAGTGGGCTCAACGGACCTCTCCCTCCGTGTCATACCGCCGAGACAGGGCATCTGCCTTCCCGTTCTGGGACCCAGGGAAGTAAGTGATTTTTAAACACAAACCGGGCTAGAAACATAGTCCAGCGGGCCTGGCGAGGATTCAGCCTCCTAGCTGCCCGGATGTATTCCAGGTTACGGTGGTCCGTCAAAATGAGGAAAGGGTGTTGAGCCCCCTCAAGCCAATGCCTCCACACCTTTAGGGCCTGTACCACGGCTAACAGCTCCTGTCTCCTACGTCATAATTCCGCTCCACCGGACTGAGCTTCTTAGAATAAAAGCACAGGGGCGGAGTTTAGGTGGTGTGCCAGACCGTTGTGAGAGAACGGCCCCAATACCGGCCTCGGACGCGTCTACCTCTACCTGGAAAGGTAAAGCGGGATCCGGATGCGCCAACACCGGCGCCGAGGTAAACAGGTCCTTCAGTTTCCCAAAAGCCCTGTCCGCCTCAGCTGACCACCGCAAGCGCACCGGACCCCCTTCAACAGAGAGCGTTATGGGAGCTGCCACCTGTCCAAAACCCGGATAAACCTCCCGGTAGTAAATCGCAAAACCCAAGAACTGTTGCACCTCTTTCACAGTGGTTGGGGTTTGCCAATTCGCACAGCTGACACCCGGTCAACCTCCATCTTCACCCCTGACGCAGACAACTGATAACTCAAAAAGGAGACCGACTTCTGAAAGAACAGACATTTCTCTGCCTTGACATATAGGTCATGCTCCAACAGCGTCCTCAACACTCGGCGCACCAGGGCTACATGCTCTGCTCGGGTAGAACTGTACACCAGAATATCGTCTATGTACACGACTACTCCCAGCCCCTGCATGTCCCGGAAAATCTCATCGACGAAGGATTGGAAGACTGAGGGAGCATTCATTAACCCATATGGCATGACGAGATACTCGTAATGACCGGAGGTCGTGCTAAGCGCTGTCTTCCATTCATCGCCCTCTCTAATGCGCACCAAGTTATATGCGCTCCTGAGATCCAATTTTGTGAAGAACTGAGCACCGTGTAATGATTCCGTCATAGTCGCAATCAGAGGAAGTGGATAGCTGTACTTCACCGTAATCTGATTGAGACCGCGGTAATCAATACACGGGCGCAGACCTCCATCCTTTTTCTTCACAAAAAGAAGCTTGAGGAAGTGGGTGAAGTGGAGCCCAGTATGTATCCCTGTCTCAGAGACTCGGGGATGTAAGTTTCCATCGCCTTCCTCTCCTCTTGAGACAAGGGGATACACATGGCTCGCGGGAGGGCTGCTCTAACTGGAGATCTATCGCACAATCCCCCTGTCTATGAGGCGGCAGCTGCGCGCCCTAGTCTTACTAAACACCAGTGTCAAATCCTCATACTCGGGGGAATATGCAGTTCAGGCATTAGATTCAGACTTTCTACCGAGGTCGCCCCTATGGAAACACCCAGACACAGCCCCTCACACTGAGCAGACCACCCTTTAAGAGCCTTCTCTCGCCACGAAATAGTAGGGTCATGGGTAATCAACCAGGGAAGCCCCAGCACCACCGGATACGCAAAAGAGTCAATCAGATAGAGCTGAATCGTCTCCTCATGACCACCCTGCGTCTCCATCTTAAGGGCCGCTGTGACCTCCCTAATCAACCCAGATCCTAACGGACGGCTATCTAGGGCATGTACAGGGAAAGGCTTATCAACGGGAAGGAGAGGAATCCCTAATTCTACACAGAACTGGCGATCTACAAAGTTCCCAGCTGCGCCTGAATCGACTAGCGCCTTATGCTGGGAACGAGGTGCTACCTGTGGAAAACAAACAGGCAAGGTTATGTGAATGACAGAAAGCTCTGGGTAAGTAGGGCGCCTACTCACCTGGGAGGACTCCCCAATGCGTGGCCTGCCTTCACCTCCACCGGGGACCTTCCCCAACACCTAGCCGCGGTGTGCCCTCCACGGCCACAGTTGGTGCAGGGGCCGGACCCCCTCGGGTTCTACTCCTCCCTTTCTCTAGCGCCAGCACCTCCGAGCTCCATAGGGCTCGGCTCGGGAGGTGCTGGAGGGTGAAATAGGCGACCCCCATCCGGGGACGTCCACGGTGGCGAGCAGGGTGTCCAACCGAATGGCCATGTCGACTAGTTGGTCAAACGTCAACATGGTATCCCTGCACGCCAACTCTCTTTGGACGTCCTCCCGGAGGCTGCAGCGGGAAGTGGTCTATGAGGGCCCGCTCATTCCACCCCTGCATCTGCCGCTAGAGTCCGAACTCCAGGACAAAATCCTGTGCGCTCCTCATCCCCTTTCGGAGGTAGAACAGACGCTCCCGCCGCCTTCCCTTCTGTTGGATGGTCGAACACGGCCCGGAAGCGGCGGGAGAACTCCGCACAGGTGACGGTAGCGGCGTCCATTCTCCTCCATTCGGCGTTGGCCCACTCCAACGCCTTGCCGGTGAGACAGGAGATGAGGCGGAGACGCTCTCGTGTCGATGGCGCCGGGTGTACGGTGGCGAGTAGAGCTCCACCTGTAGCAGGAACCCTTGACACCCGGCAGCAGAGCCGTACGTGCGCCCTCGGGAGCGAGGCCGAATCCCACTGGGTTCCGGAATGTGGACAGGAGGACTGACCGATGGGGATGGTCCGTAGGTGGGGGCGGGTACCCCGCTGCTTTCCCATCGGTGGAGAGTGTTCATCACCCGATCCAACGGCGTTGACCGATCTGGTTAATCCGGTCCTCCTGCCCACGAAGACGGTCCTCCATGACCTCTGTCGGCGCGGGTGCTCCTGCTGACTCCATGATGTGGTATTCTGTCAGTAGCTGAGTGTAGATGCGGTGAGGAAATCAAGCACAGGAAACACGGGCGTTCGTCAACAGACTTTAGTAAACAAAAGCAGCACCAAAACAGGCGAACAGCCAACCCAACCGGGAGGCAAAAATACAAGTTACGCACAACACACACACAGTGCGTGAAATGAAGAATAGCGCACACAGTGCGGACTCCCGGAAAACAATAAACACGAGAGTAATACAACGAGCAACAGCTTGACAATAAACAATACCACATAACACCTGGCCCCACACACGAAAACTAAATAGGCAACCAAATCAAAACCTAACAAGGGACAGGTGTACAAACAGACAAAACCAAACAAACATGAAACATCGAACGGTGGCAGCTAGTACTCCGGGGACGACGACCGCCGAAGCCTGCCCGAACAAGGAGGAGGAGCAGCCTCGGCCGAAACCGTGACACCTGAATGCTGCCGCTCATAACTGAAGCACCGTCATATGCTTGGCCTACTAGGTTGGTTTTGTATTCAAGACCATGACTTTCTAATATGTGTATGATTTAGTCAGTAAGCCCTGCTGCATCTAGTGGATCAGCCGATTCAAAGTGGAGACAGCTCTCATGGACAGCTCCACTGAAATAGTACCTGAGTACTGGAGATATCTGATCCTTTTGTTTTTAACATATTTTGTTTTCCGTCTGCCATTATGCTGAAGACCTCACTGTCTTTCACTTCTTCTATCATCTCTGTTGGAACCATGTCTGCCAAACAACTCAGAACCTCATTCTGAATCCCTTTGCTTGTGTATTTTGCATTATGAATGGAAGTCAACCTTTTTTCCACAGTTGTGTCATGCTTAGCTATTGTTTCTAGGATTGCCATGAAGTTCCCTTTATTATCAGACTCTGCAGACTCATCGTGTCCTCTTTGTGCAATGTTTTGTGTGGCTGTAAGTAGTAGTACTTCTCCTATTGTTTTAATATAGTCCCCATTTTCTTGAACCTGTTTGTTGTGTTCCTTGTTTAGGGCATTTACCAGTGTTGCATTACTTTTTACAGCTTTCTGATTGACTCTCCATGTATTCGTTGCTTGTTTGTGCCGCTCAGCCCTTGCATGAATTGCAAATCCCCCCATCTTTGTAAGTTGCCTTCTTCCAGTTGTTAAAACCCAATTTTGAATCCAATCCAGTCTCTGAGACAGGCGTAACAAAACACCGAGTCTGATTTGTTTGAATATTGAAGCCAGGGGTGGATGTGGTACCAGGCCGCCTTGAAGCTCCTCCTCCTGTCCCCCATCAGAGTTCTTGGGTCCATGTTCATCACTGGCTGCACTGGTGGCTCCTCCGGGATTGGCTGACATCACTCTCAGTCTCTCCAATGGTCTTCCTGCTGTCTCTCTCTCTGCTCTCTCTTGCTCTCTCCACACCTGAACCCTCTGGCTCTGTCTGACTTTCTGCCTTGTCTTTTCTTTGGAAGAAACATGAAGTCCTTTTTTCTCTTCGTGTTGGTGACAACTATAGAGCAAAAGCAATTGCACCAAGCTTATTCATTCATTTACTGAAAATAACTGACTCGCTAGGTAGCTAGCTTTCATGTCTAACCTTTTTGAATGTCTAACCTTCTGCTTGAATTTGAGATTTCAAGGTTTCCCGGAGGCGGTGGAGGAAAGAGACGCCATCTCCTTTCTACAGGAATGGATTCCCAAAATTCTGGATCTACCCCCTTCCGCGCACCCACTGGAAATGGAGAGGGTCCATCGCACCCTACGGAGGCGGCTGCCTGGCCAGGTTGCATCCAGGGCATTTGTCATTACATTTCTACGGTACCAGGACACTGTCCGCATCCTCTCTGCTGCCCGAGCAAAGGGAGAGCTCAAGTACGGAGATGCCAGAATCATGATCTTTCCGGATCTTTCTCCCATACTACACAAGAGGAGGATGGCTTTCTCCCCACTGAAGAGGCTTCTGCGGCAGGCTGGCTCGGCATACGGCCTGCTGCTACCCGACGACTTTGTGGACGTAAACCAAGAATGGTGAGCGCACATTTGACTCTGTGAAGACGGCTGAAACATACATGAGGAAAGAACTCCCTGACTTATTCCTGTCTAACACATCAGGAGGAACTGTCTTTTGAACTTGGATACAGTGGATAGTTGACTGTTAGAACATGAGGATACAACCAAATGACTCATAGGATCGGCTGGCTGGCTGGCTAGATGGCTAGCGCCATAATGACAGGCCAGGTAAAGTTGGATCATAGCTAATGTTGACTGCGCTATTTAGCCAGCTCGCTAAGTTTACCAGGGTGTTACTATAGCTACAGCCACACTATGCCAGGTAGTTACATTTTCTTTCTGGATACTTTTATTTTACCCATAGAGGTCCAGTGGGGTTTGGTTAAATAGTGATGTGGCTTTTGACTGGGTTTCAAGCCGAACTATGTAGTTTATATTACTTCAGGGAATTTTTAGCTACTATTACGTTTGCTGGCTTGTTTCTTGTTAGAGATGTATGCTAGCATTAGTGATACCGAGGCAGGGAGAAGCTACTCACTGGCTGGACACCTAATTGCCAGCTAGCTGATAGCTGGACAGTTGTGTGTGTGTGTGTGTACATGTGTATATAAATATATATAATGGGGGGGTTGGGAGGGTGAACTCAAGAGGATGGTGATTGTTTAACTAATTGTCTCTATTTTATATTTGAGGGATAATAGTTATCGTCTGGTAAAGGTTTCCATTTATTCATCATAGTTTGATGTCTTTTTTCCTGTGCTGCTTGGGTGCATTGTATCACAGCGAAGGTTTCAGGGCGCCTTGGTGCTTTATCTTGGCCAGGTCACAGTTGTAAATTAGAACTTGTTCTCAACTGGCTTCTTACCTGGTTAAATAAAGGTGAAATAAAAATAAAATTAATTAAAATGCTGATTGGTTGACGTTTGTGTGTGCGGGTAGGCGCTGTTGGTGACTATGAACACATCCTCTGTTGTTGTTGTTGTTGTTGTTGTTGTTGTTGTTGTTGAGACATGCTCAAGTGGGGATAAATAGTCCAGTCATTATTGTTGCCGATGTTTGTCGCTTTGATTCAAATTGTATTTTGTGACTCGACTAACAATATATTCATGTTACAGGGAACAGTCAATGCCCTTCTAATGCCATATCCATATCATTTAGAATGAACCTCTTTGGGGCGATGCTATGCATAGCAGGTACATCTAGCTTAAAGACTAGCGTCTAAGGGTATGGTTTATTAACTCCCTCAGTTGGGGAGGGTTGGTGGGTTTGGGGTAGGGTCAGGGTATTAGCTCACCAGATGGTTACTATTTTATACTTTCATCATTTCATTTAGTTTCTATCTTTTTCCCTCTTTCTTATTATCTTTAAAGATGTCTGCTCCTAATAACTATACATTTATGACACTTAACATTAGGGTACTGTAATGAATACTCAGGGAGAAAAAGGTGTAGATTCACGCCCAGAGCAGCAGGTGTTTATTACGCCTTTACAGAAGACAGGAATCATGGTCACAGGCAGGCAATGGTCATACACAGGTAGGCAAACAGGCAGGTGAATCAAAACTAGGACTGAAGGCTAAAACTGGTTCTCACAAACGAGCTAGGAAAAGGCTTAGTAGAGTCAAAACCAACAATACCTCACAAGGCACAAACAGAAAGAACTGAACTAAATAAGGAGCTGATGAGACCAGGTGAGTAACTAACACAGGTGGAATTAATGAACAAAAATGGAAGACAGGGCTACATTCAAGAACACAAAGAAACAGGGCTACGTTCAAGAACACAAAGAAACAGGGCAACATTCAAGAACACAAAGAAACAGGGCTACGTTCAAGAACACAAAGAAACAAGGCTACGTTCAAGAACACAAAGAAACAGGGCTACGTTCAAGAACACAAAGAAACAGGGCTACGTTCAAGAACACAAAGAAACAGGGCTACGTTCAAGAACACAAAGAAACAGGGCTACGTTCAAGAACACAAAGAAACAGGGCTACGTTCAAGAACACAATGTGTGTGTGTGTCCAGTGTGTGTGTCCAGTTTGTGAAAAATAAATACAGAACCTTACATTGATTACATAGATCACACAGAAGAGAGGTTAATATATTCATTAAATTATGTTTTCTAGGTGGAAGGTTTACCCTGTGTATGAGAATAAAATGTATCAGCTGGTGATTAGGATTGTTAGATGAACCCACTGAGTTCCTGATGAACTCAACTGGTGAGCCTCTTTAGCAGCTAGTTCCATGGACACACTGATTTCAATGTCCTTTGCCAAGGTCAGATGACTTTCAGTCAACAGTCTCTTTTGTGTAGCTTCACTCCGTAGCCCACATACTAGTCTGTCTCTAATGATGTCATTTAGAACAGCATTAAACTCAGTGTTCTGGTAGTTTCTTTAATGCAGCAGCAAACATTGTTACTGATTCTCCCTCTTCCTGATGTCTCCTGTGGAACCTGAACCTTTCAGCATTAACTAGTGGTTCTGGTGAAAAATGTCCTTTAAGTATCTCCACAATATCCCCATGCGTCTTATTATCTGTTCTGTCTGGCTGTAGCAGGCTGCCTAGTAAATTAAATGTCTTTGGCCCCATTACACTAAAACATGTAGGCACAATGTTGTCCTCATCCATGTCATTTACAAGAACAAAATATTCAAACCGTTCTGTATATGAGCTCCACTGCTCAATACTTTCATCAAACTGTCCAATGTTTCCATCAATTCCAATAATTGTTCATTTCTCAATAAGCTCCTGATTGTCACTCACTTCAATATTGTCCTCAACCAAAGCAATATTTTCCTCAGTCACGTGATCTTCATTCACTTCACTCACTGACGTTTCCTCCTAAGATCGCTCATTTAGCAGTTTTAATTTAACGGTTTGTCTTCACAGTTGAATAAATGTCCTTTCATTTTTTCAACTCCCTTTTTAATCACGTTGTTTTCCCGCTCCAACAATGTCCGTCTCGAGCCCTTTTCTGCCGTCCATAACGATGTTAACTCTCTTTCTTAGCTAGCTGGACTATGCACTTGCCTCTGCTATCAATACACTGTACTAACATTAGCCTAGACTGGACCACAGAAAATAACAGTTTTAAACAGTTGTAAAAACCCACTTCTTCCAGACAGAATAGTTCCTGTAGATTCAGACTTACTCATCGGCAATCTTTTGTTATGTCTCGTTGGATTCATAACCACGTCTGTATAACAATTCAATAGTGATGAGACAGGAGATAGGAATCAGTTCAACCATTTATCTGGAATGTGATCATCTCAACACATACAAACCCCCATGATGCTCTGCAGCACAACCCCAATATACAACAAATACATAAATAAGTTAAATGGACACTAAATAAAACTCATAGAGGAATTTAAATGTTCAGTTGTAGAAAGTAGGGCCATGGGATAGGGTCAGAAAGGTCAGTATGTTTGATAACTGGTTACAGAGGTGACATAACAAGCATAAGGTCCATTATAACACAGTGAAGTAGAGGTGGGAGCTAAAAGCAGACATGGACAGTGAGACGGTGTGAGGCGGTCAGGGGTGAAACACTAGATCAGGACAGGTAGAAATGGCAGGGCTGGTTGTGTTCAGTGTGTGTGTGTGTTTCCAGTGTGTGTGTGTGTCTAGTGTATGTGTGTGTGTGTGTGTTCAGTGTGTGTGTCCAGTGTGTTTGTGTGTGTGTGTGCAGTGTGTGTGTGTGTGTGTGTCCGGTGTGTGTGTGTGTGTGTAAGTGTCCAGTGTGTGTGTTTGTCCAGTGTGTGTGTGTGTGTGTATGTGTGTGTTTGTCTAGTGTGTGTGTGTGTGTGTGTGTGTCCAGTGTGTGTGTGTGTGTGTGTGCGCGTGTGTGTGTCTAGTGTGTGTGTGTATCCAGTGTATATGTGTGTGTGTGTCCGGTGTGTGTGTGTGTGTCCAGTGTGTGTGTGTGTGTCCAGTGTGTGTCCATTGTGTGTGTGTATCCAGTGTGTGTGTCCAGTGTGTGTGTGTGTGTCCAGTGTGTGTGTGTGTGTCCAGTGTATGTGTGTGTGTGTGTGTGTGTGTGTGTCCGGTGTGTGTGTGTGTGTGTGTGTGTTTGTCATGCGTGTGTGTGTCCAGTGTGTGTGTGTGCGTGTGTGTGTGTGTCCAGTGTGTGTGTGTGTGTCCAGTGTGAGTGTATCTAGTGTGTGTGTGTCCAGTGTTTGTGTTTGTCCAGTGTGTGTTTGTCCTGTGTGTGTGTGTTTGTGTGTGTGTGTGTGTGTGTCCAGTGTGTGTGTTCAGTGTGTGTGTGTACAGTGTGTGTCTAGTGTATGTGTGTGTGTGTCCAGTGTATGTGTGTGTGTAAGTGTCCAGTGTGTGTGTTTGTCCAGTGTGTGTGTGTGTGTGTGTGTTTGTCTAGTGTGTGTGTGTGTGTGTGTCCAGTTTGTGTGTGTGTGTGTGTCTAGTGTGTGTGTGTGTCCAGTGTATATGTGTGTGTGTGTCCGGTGTGTGTGTGTGTGTCCAGTGTGTGTGTGTGTGTCCAGTGTGTGTGTCCATTGTGTGTGTGTGTCCAGTGTGTGTGTCCATTGTGTGTGTGTGTGTCCAGTGTTTGTGTGTGTGTGTGTGTCCAGTGTATGTGTGTGTGTGTGTGTGTGTGTCTGTGTCCAGTGTGAGTGTGTCCAGTGTGTGTTTGTCCTGTGTGTGTGTGTTTGTGTGTGTGTGTTCAGTGTGTGTGTGTGTCTAGTGTATGTGTGTGTGTGTCCAGTGTATGTGTGTGTGTAAGTGTCCAGTGTGTGTGTGTGTGTGTGTGTGTGTGTGTATGTGTGTGTGTGTGTGTGTGTGTTTGTCTAGTGTGTGTGTGTGTGTGTCCAGTGTGTGTGTGTGTGTGTGTGTGTGTGTGTGTGTGTGTCTAGTGAGTGTGTGTGTCCAGTGTGTGTGTGTCCAGTGTGTGTGTCCATTGTGTGTGTGTGTCCAGTGTGTGTGTCCAGTGTGTGTGTGTGTGTCCAGTGTATGTGTGTGTCCAGTGTGAGTGTGTCCAGTGTGTGTGTTTGTCCAGTGTGTGTGTGTGTTTGTCCAGTGTGTGTGTGTGTGTGTGTGTGTCCAGTGTGTGTGTGTGTGTGTCCAGTGTGTGTGTGTGTGTCCAGTGTGTGTGTGTGTCCAGTGTGTGTGTGTCCAGTGTGTGAGTGTGTCCAGTGTGTGTGTGTCCAATGTGTGTGTGTCCAGTGTTTGTGTGTGTGTGTCCAAAGTGTGTGTGTCCAGTGTGTGTGTGTGTGTACAGTGTGAGTGTGTCCAGTGTGTGTGTGTGTGTACAGTGTGAGTGTGTCCAGTGTGTGTGTCTAGTGTGTGTGTGTGTATTTGTCCAGTGTATATGTGTGTGTGTGTGTCCGCGCGTGTGTGTGTGTGTGTGTCCAGTGTGTGTGTGTGTCCAGTATGTGTGTGTGTCTAATGTGTGTGTGTGTCCAGTGTGTGTTTGTCCAGTGTGTGTGTCTAGTGTGTGTGTGTTTGTGTACAGTGTGTGTGTGTCCAGTGTGTATGTGTGTGTATGTCCAGTGTGTCCATTGTGTGTGTGTGTGTGTGTTTGTGTGTGTGTGTGTTTGTGTGTGTCCAGTGTGTCCATTGTGTGTGTGTGTGTGTTTGTGTGTGTGTGTGTGTGTCCAGTGTGTGTATGTGTTTGCGTGTGTACAGTGTGTGTGTGTGTCCAGCGTGTGTGTGTCCAGTGTGTGTGTTCAGTGTGTGTGTGTGTGTGTGTGTCTAGTGTGTGTATGTGTGTGTGTGTGTGTCCAGTGTATTTGTATGTGTGTGTCATGTGTGTGTGTCCAGTGTGTGTGTGTCCAATGTGTGTGTGTGTCCAGTGTGTGTGTGTGTCCAGTGTGTGTTTGTCCAGTGTGTGTGTGTGTGTTTGTGTGTCCAGTGTGTGTGTGTGTCCAATGTGTGTGTGTGTCTGTTTGTGTCCAGTATACGTGTGTGTGTGTGTGTTTGTGTGTGTGTGTTTGTGTGTGTGTGTGTACAGTGTGTGTGTGTTTAATGTGTTTGTGTGTGTGTTGTGTTTGACACAGGTGTCCGGTGTTTGTGTGTGTCCATGTGTGTGTTTGTGTGTCCAGTGTGTGTGTGTGTGTGTGTGTGTGTGTTAGTGTGTGTCCAGTGTGTGTGTGTGTCCAGTGTGTGTGTGTACAGTGTGTGTGTGTGTGTGTTTGTGTCTAGTGTCCAGTGTGTGTATTTGTCCAGTGTGTGTGTGTGTGTGTGTGTCCAGTGTGTGTGTGTGTGTGTTTGTGTGTGTCCAGTGTGTGTGTGTGTGTGTGTGTTTGTGTCCAGTATACGTGTGTGTGTGTGTGTTTGTGTGTGTGTGTTTGTGTGTGTCCAGTGTGTGTGTGTGTGTGTGTGTACACTGTGTGTGTGTGTGTGTGTGTGTTTAATGTGTTTGTGTGTGTGTGTTCACAGTGTGTTTGTGTTTGTGTTGTGTTTGACACAGGTGTCCGGTGTTTGTGTGTGTCCAGTGTGTGTGTGTGTGTCCAGTGTGTGTGTGTGTGTGTGTGTGTTTGTGTGTGTCCAGTGTGTGTGTGTGTCCAGTGTGTGTGTGTCCAGTGTGTGTGTTCAGTGTGTGTGTGTGTGTGTCTAATGTGTGTATGTGTGTGTGTGTCCAGGTGTATTTGTGTGTGTGTGTCATGTGTGTGTGTGTCCAGTGTGTGTGTGTCCAATGTGTGTGTGTGTCCAGTGTGTGTGTGTGTCCAGTGTGTGTTTGTCCAGTGTGTGTGTGTGTTTGTGTGTCCAGTGTGTGTGTGTGTCCAATGTGTGTGTGTGTCCAGTGTGTGTGTGTTCAGTGTATGTGTTTGTCCAGTGTGTGTGTGTGTGTGTTTGTGTGTGTTTGTCTGTGTCCAGTGTGTGTGTGTGTGTGTTTACAGTGTGTGTGTGTGTTTAATGTGTTTGTGTGTGTGTTGTGTTTGACACAGGTGTCCGGTGTTTGTGTGTGTGTGTGTGTGTCCAGTGTGTGTGTGTGTGTGTGTTTGTGTGTGTCCAGTGTGTGTGTGTGTCCAGTGTGTGTGTGTACAGTGTGTGTGTGTGTGTGTGTCTAGTGTCCAGTGTGTGTATTTGTCCAGTGTGTGTGTGTGTGTCCAGTGTGTGTGTGTGTGTGTGTGTCAGTGTTACCATGGTGATTATTTACAGGGACACTGAGGAGTCAACATCATCAACCCTAAACCCTGGATAGAGGGGCTCAGTGAATGTGGAGTGGAATGTGTTCAGGTGGGTCAGTGTGTCAGAGGAGACTCTGTAGAAGGACAGAGTGCCGGCTGGCCAGTCCAGATACACTCCTACTCTGTGGGAGCTGGAGGAGGGGACGTCTATGGTAGTGGACTTATTATTGTGCCTGGCAGAGTAACCGTTGTCAGAGCAGTTCAGACTCCAGGACTTGTCATTGAGTCCAATCCTACAGTCATTACCCCCTCCTCTCCTGCTGATTCCTTTATATGCCACTCCTATACCAGCCCCTCTCCCACTCCACTCTACCTCCCAGTAACAGCGCCCAGTCAGACCCTCTCTACACAGCACCTGTTCCCTGCCCTCAAATCTCTCTGGGTGATCAGGATACGGCTGCTTCTTTCTCCTCCATGTCACCTTTCTGTTCTCCTCAGACAGAGAGAGGAATCTGTTTACTGTGTTTGGGTCCATTGTGAGATCACAGACATCTGATGGATGAAACCAGACACAATATTAGAAATCATCATCATTCACATTAGAACGTTAACTCACTTTTCACTAATTCATTTAATGTAGATGTTTCTAGGTATCAAAAGGAGAAGTTAAGGTAACTTGAGATTTGTTCAATGATCATATGTTATACTGTATGGTAATATAAAACACACTTATTCCTGTTAATTACAGACTCACACACACACACACACACACACACACACACACACACACACATCCTGAACACACACTGGACACACACACATCTTCATGCATGAAACACACACACACTTCTAATGTAACAGGAAGACGCACCGGATAAACACTCACACTCACATGCTGAAAAACACACACACACACACCGGATACACACTCACATCCTGAACACACACACACACACACACAGAACACACACACAAACACACACGAACACACACACAAACACACACACACACACCGGATACACACTCACACTCACATGCTGAACATACACACACACACACCGGATACACACTCACATCCTGAACACACACACACACACAGAACACACACACAAACACACACACACACACACACACACCGGATACACACTCACACACACACATCCTGAACACACACACCTTCATGCACGCATATTTAATATGACCAAGTAAGTAATGATGGTGGTCTTTGACTTTGACTTCACTTGAATTAAGACTTATTCTTAGTCATATTCTTCACAGCAGTCAACACTCACATTTTCTAAGTCCAGGTTTCATTGTGTTCTCTCCACCATGTTCCACACTGTAGCGGTAAGCAGAAGAACAGACAGTCATTGAGGGATACACCTGAACAGACACACACACACACACACACACACACACACACACACACACATACACACACACACACACACACACACACACACACACACACACACACAGTCTTTATATAACTTAGTCCAAGTATTGGTCAGAATGTTTGGCTTAACTAGCCTGATAACTCCAACATGTCTGATATGAACATTGACATAAACCCTCTACATACTTGAGTTTCTCCAGTCTGCAGTGTGGATCCTCCAGTCCAGCAGAGAGCAGTCTGACTCCTGAGTCTCCTGGGTGATTGTAGCTCAGGTCCAGCTCTCTCAGGCGTGAGGGGTTTGACTTCAGAGCTGAGACCAGAGAAGAACAGCCTTCCTCTGTGACTAGACAGCCTGACAGCCTGCAAAGAGTCAAATCATATTAAAACCACACTGCTATTCTTTGGTGGTGAAAATAGTGGCAATATATTTTTTCTACATATTAAGATATATCAGTGTCCTGAAACCTGCCATATCTATTCATAAATGAATGAATGTTTCATTATTAGAAATGACAAATTATCATAATATTGCTTGTAGATAAAAAAATGTATATGACAAATATTTGAGTAGACTGACCAGAGCAGTTTAAAAAGCAGTATTGGTCAAAAGACAGACAGTGAGGTATCAGATTTAGATTGTATTGAGTATACAGTCCACACCATATCTATTTTGACAGTGAAGATAACATTTTACATTTGGCTCTATACTCCAGTATTTAAGATTTGAGATCAAATGTTTCATATGAGGTGACAGTATATAATGTCACCTTTTATTTGAGGGTATTTTAATACATATCTGTTTCACCATTTAGAAATGAAAGCACTTTATGTATCTAGTCCCCCTATTTGAAGAAGTCATAAGTATTCTGACCAATTTCACTTATAGTGTATTAAAGTAGTTCAAAGTTTAGTATTTGGTCCCAAACTCGTTGGTTGCATTTGCAGTTTGTTTTGGTTGTGTTTTGGGTTATGTTTTGTCCAATAGTAACTGAATTGTCGATGATAACTGGAGTAATTTTCTGTCTAAGTGAGTAGATAACATGTTTCTAAACACTACTAAATTAATCCTGATGATGACATGATTAAGAAAAATCATGAATGAATCATGAATAATAATGAGTGAGAAAGTTACAGAGGCTACAACAAAACATGCTAACCTCTCACCATTAACATCAAATAAAAGGTGCCATTCTGTACTGTCGCCTAATATGAAACATTATATCTCAAATCCAAAATGCTGGAGCATAGCACCAAATGTAAAACTGTAAGCTTCACTGTCCAAACACATATGGTGTGGACTATGTGTGCCTGGTAAACACATGTGGATCTGGTGAACAGTTATCACTTGTTGACCAACTACAGGAATACTGACCTCAGAGTCTCCAGTTTACAGTGGGGATACCCCAGTCCAGCAGAGAGCAGCTTCACTCCTGAATCCTTCAGGTCATTGTTACTCAGGTCCAGCTCTCTCAGGTGTGAGGGGTTTGACTTCAGAGCTGAGACCAGAGAAGCACAGCCTTCCTCTGTGACTCCACAGCCTGACAGCCTGACAGAGAGATAATCATGATTTCACAAACTGTTCATTTAACACCAGTAGTGTAGAAGGACAATGGCAGATGCATTTGGTTTATTCTCTTAAACAACATATAGATTCATCTTCCGTCTCCTAGAATTGTATGCTCATATTGTTATACTAATATGAACATCAATGCGTTGATTCAGTAAGTTTTTCAATGTAATATTATATATTATATACATATTATAATAAATATATTTCTCTAAACTGAATATTTCTTCCTGATGATTAGTACTTAAATGTCATTTTATGTACTCACAGAGCAGCTCTGGAGGCTTTGACCACTGGCAGCAGCCTCAGAAGACCTTCCTCTGATCTGGAGTATTTCTTCAGGTCAAACACATCCAGCTCCTTTTCTGAAGTCAGCAACACAAAGACCAGAGCTGACCACTGTGCAGGTGACAGTTCTTCTTCTGAGAGACTTCCTGATCTCAGGTAGCTTTGGATCTCCTCCACTAGAGAATGGTCATTCAGTTCATTCAGACAGTGGAACAGATTGATGCACCTCTCTGGAGAGGGATTCTCCCTGATCTTCTTCTTGATGTAATTGACTGTTTCTTCATGGCTCTGTGAGCTGCTTCTTGTTTTTGTCAGTAGACCTCGTAAGTGCTTCTGATTGGACTCCAGTGAGAGGCCCAGAAGGAAGCGAAGGAAAAGGTCCAGGTTTCCTGTCTCACTTTGTAAGGCTTTATTCACAGCACTCTTGAACAAAGTAACTTTACGCTTGTGTCTGATCCTCACAGAAAAGTTGCTGGCCGTTGATTGAGGTTCATCCATTAGACTCTCATTGTTGTTGATGAATGAGAGGAACACATATACAGCAGCCAGAAACTCCTGAATGCTCAGATGCACGAAGCAGTACACCTTGTCCTGGTACAGCCCACATTCCTCTTTAAAGAGCTGTGTGCACAATCCTGAGTACACTGAGGCTTCATTGACATCAATGCCAGCCTCTTTCAGGTCTTCTTCATAGAAAATCAGATTGCCATTCACAAGCTGTTGAAAAGCCAGTTTTCCCAGTGACAGAATGCTCTCTTTATTCCAGTGTGGACCTGTCTCTTCTTTCCCAAGATACTTTTCATTCTTCTGTTTGGTATGAAACTCCACAAGGTGTGTGTACATCTCAGTCAGAGTCTTGGGCATCTCTTCTGTCTTGTCTGTACTCAACATGTGTTGAAGGACTGTTGCAGAAATCCAACAGAAGATTGGAATGTGGCACATGATGTGGAGGCTCCTTGATGTCTTTATGTGTGAGATGATTCTACTGGCCAGGTCCTCATCACTGAATCTCTTCCTGAAGTACTCCTCCTTCTGTGGGTCATTGAACCCTCGTACCTCTGTCACCTGGTCAACACACCCTGAAGGGATCTGATTGGCTGCTGCAGGTCGGGTAGTTATCCAGAGGAGAGCAGAGGGAAGCAGATTTCCCTTGATGAGATTTGTCAGCAGAACATCCACTGATGTTGACTCTGTGACGTCACAACAGATCTTGTTCTTCTGGAAGTCTAGGGGCAGTCGGCACTCATCCAGACCATCAAAGATGAACAGAACATTGTACTTGTCATAGTTGGAGATTCTTGATTCTTTGGTTTCCATTGAGAAGTGATTGAGAAGTTCAATGAAAGTGTGTTTTTCCATTTTCATCAAATTCAGCTCCCGAAAAGGGAATGAAAATACAAATTGGACATCCTGATTTGCTTTTCCTTCAGCCCAGTCCAGAATGAACTTCTGCACAGAGACTGTTTTTCCAATGCCAGCGACTCCCTTTGTCAGCACAGTTCTGATAAGTTTGTCTTGTCCAGTTAAGGGTTTGAAGATGTCGTTACATTTGATTGCAGTCTCTGGTCTTGCTTGTTTCCTGGTTGTTGTCTCAATCTGTCTCAGCTCATGTTCATTATTGACCTCTCCATTTCCACCCTCTGTGATGTAGAGCTCTGTATAGATCTTATTGAGAAGTGTTGGGTTTCCTTGTTTAGCGATCCCCTCAAATACACATTGAAACTTCTTCTTTAGATTAGATTTGATTTCACGTTGGCAAATCACAGCAAGCTCATCTGAATGAAGAAATAACACAGAGGATATTAATATTACATCTGTTTTAATGCCTACAGTATTGTAAGACTGTGTCATAAACTTTAAATTATAATAATTTATTCTCTTAACTCTGTATAAATCTGTAAATGTTTTCATAATGCATTACAGACTGGAGTGACTGATTATATTATTATTCGTATTAATGATGGTATCATCAAATCAAATCAAATCAAATTGTATTGGTCACATGCGCCGAATACAACAGGTGCAGACATTACAGTGAAATGCTTACTTACAGCCCTTAACCAACAGTGCATTTATTTTAAACAAAAAAGTAAGAATAAAACAACAACAAAAAAGTGTTGAGAAAAAAGAGCAGAAGTAAAATAAAGTGACAGTAGGGAGGCTATATATACAGGGGGTACCGTTGCAGAGTCAATGTGCGGGGGCACCGGCTAGTTGAGGTAGTTGAGGTAATATGTACATGTGGGTAGAGTTAAAGTGACTATGCATAAATACTTAACAGAGTAGCAGCAGCGTAAAAAGGATGGGATGGGGTGGGGGGGGAGCAGTGCAAATAGTCCCGTAGCCATGATTAGCTGTTCAGGAGTCTTATGGCTTGGGGGGTAGAAGCTGTTGAGAAGTCTTTTGGACCTAGACTTGGCACTCCGGTACCGCTTGCCGTGCGGTAGCAGAGAGAACAGTCTATGACTAGGGTGGCTGGAGTCTTTGACAATTTTGAGGGCCTTCCTCTGACACCGCCTGGTATAGAGGTCCTGGATGGCAGGAAGCTTTGCCCCAGTGATGTTTACCCTCTGTAGTGCCTTGCGGTCGGAGGCCAAGCAGTTGCCATACCAGGCGGTGATGCAACCAGTCAGGATGCTCTCGATGGTGCAGCTGTAGAATTTTTTGAGGATCTGAGGACCCATGCCAAATCTTTTTAGTCTCCTGAGGGGAATAGGCTTTGTTGTGCCCTCTTCACGACTGTCTTGGTGTGTTTGGACCATGATAGTTCGTTGGTGATGTGGACACCAAGGAACTTGAAGCTCTCAACCTGTTCCACTACAGCCCCGTCGATGAGAATGGGGGCGTGCTCAGTCCTCTTTTTTTTCCTGTAGTCCACAATCATCTCCTTTGTCTTGGTCACGTTGAGGGAGAGGTTGTTGTCCTGGCACCACACGGCCAGATCTCTGACCTCCTCCCTATAGGCTGTCTCATCGTTGTCGGTGATCAGGCC
The DNA here is from genome assembly GCF_020615455.1 of Coregonus clupeaformis. Taxonomy (NCBI): domain Eukaryota; kingdom Metazoa; phylum Chordata; class Actinopteri; order Salmoniformes; family Salmonidae; genus Coregonus; species Coregonus clupeaformis. Next base: position 542,155 of record NW_025533584.1, read on the forward strand.
TACCACTGTTGTGGTGTCGGCAAACTTAATGATGGTGTTGGAGTCGTGCCTGGCCATGCAGTCATGGGTGAACAGAGAGTACAGGAGGGGACTGAGCACGCACCCCTGAGGGGCCCCCGTGTTGAGGATCAGTGTGGCAGATGTGTTGTTACCTACCCTTACCACCTGGGGACGCCCGTCAGGAAGTCCAGGATCCAGTTGCAGAGGGAGGTGTTTAGTCCCAGGATCCTTAGCTTAGTGATGAGCTTAGAGGGCACTATGGTGTTGAATGCTGAGCTGTAGTCAATGAATAGCATTCTCACGTAGGTGTTCCTCTTGTCCAGGTGGGAAAGGGCAGTGTGGAGTGCGATAGAGATTGCATCATCTGTGGATCTGTTGGGGCGGTATGCAAATTGGAGTGGGTTAGGGTTTCTGGGATAATGCTGTTGATGTGAGCCATGACCAGTCTTTCAAAGCACTTAATGGCTACAGGCGTCAGTGCTACGGGTCGGTAGTCATTTAGGCAGGTTATCTTAGAGTCCTTGGGCACGGGGACTATGGTGGTCTGCTTGAAACATGTTGGTATTACAGACTCAGTCAGGGACATGTTGAAAATGTCAGTGAAGACACTTGCCAGTTGGTCAGCACATGCTCGGAGTACACGTCCTGGTAATCCGTCTGGCCCTGCGGCCTTGTGAATGTTGACCTGCTTAAAAGTCTTACTCACATCGGCTACGGAGGCGTGATCACATAGTCATCCGGAACAGCTGGTGCTCTCATGCATGCTTCAGTGTTGCTTGCCTCAAGCGAGCATAGAAGTGGTTTAGCTCGTCTGGTAGGCTTGTGTCACTGAGCAGCTCGCGGCTGTGCTTCCCTTTGTAGTCTGTAATAGTTTTCAAGCCCTGCCACATCCGACGAGTGTCAGAGCCAGTGTAGTATGATTCAATCTTAGACCTGTATTGACTCTTTGTCTGTTTGATGGTTCGTCAGAGGTCATAGCGGGGAATTCTTATAGCGTCCGGGTTAAAGTCCCGTTCCTTGAAAGCGGCAGCTCTACCCTTTAGCTCAGTGCGGATGTTTCCTGTAATCCATGGCTTCTGGTTGGGGTATGTACGTACGGTCACTGTGGGGACGACATCATCGATGCACTTATTGATGAAGCCAGTGACTGATGTGGTGTACTCCTCAATGCTGTCTGAAGAATCCCGGAACATGTTCCAGTCTGTGCTAGCAAAACAGTCCTGTAGCTTAGCATCTGCGTCATCTGACCACTTTTTTATTAACCTTGTCACTGGTGCTTCCTGCTTTAGTTTTTGCTTATAAGCAGGAATCAGGAGGATAGAGTTATGGTCAAATTTGCCAAATGGAGGGCGAGGGAGAGCTTTGTATGCGTCTCTGTGTGTGGAGTAAAGGTGGTCTAGAGATTTTTTCCCTCTGGTTGCACATTTAACATGCTGGTAGAAATTAGGTAGAACGGATTTAAGTTTCCTGCATTAAAGTCCCCGGCCACTAGGAGCGCTGCATCTGGATGAGCGCTTTCCTGTTGATTAATGGCCTTGTACAACTCATGCAGTGCAATCTTAATGCCAGCATTGGTTTGTGGTGGTAAATAGACAGCTATGAAAAAATATAGATGAAAACTCTCTTGGTAAATAGTGTGGTCTACAGCTTATCATAAGATACTCTACCTCAGGGCGAGCAAAACCTTGAGACTTCCTTAGTATTTGATTTTGTGCACCAGCTGTTGTTTACAAATATACACAGACCGCCACCCCTTGTCTTGCACGAGTCAGCCGTTCTGTCCTGCCGATGTAGCGTATAGCCTGCTAGCTGAATGTTATCATTGTTGTCGTTCAGCCATGACTCGGTGAAACATAAGATATTACAGTTTTTAATGTCCCGTTGGTAGGATAACCGTCATCTTAAATCGTCCATTTTATTTTCAAAAGATTGAACGTTGGCTAATAGGATTGATGGAAGAGGCAGTTTACTCGCTCGCCGTCGGATCCTTACAAGGCACCCGATCTGCGTCCGCGATATCTCCGTCTCATCCTCACGCGAATGACGGGGATTTGGGCCTTGTCGGGTGTCTGTATGATATCCTTTGCGCCGCCTCGTTGAAGAAAAATCTTCGTCCAATCCGGGGTGAGTAATCGCTGTCCTGATATCCAGAAGCTCTTTTTGGTTATAAGAGACGATGGCAGAAACGTTATGTACAAAATAAATTACAAATAACGGTGGAAAAACACACATAATAGTACAATTGGTTAGAGGGCTGTAAAACTGCAGCCATCTTCTCCGCGCTGTTCTTCTTCATTAATGTCTCTCTCTCTCTCTCTCTCTCTCTCTCTCTCTCTCTCTCTCTCTCTCTCTCTCTCTCTATCTCTCTCTCTCTCTCTCTCTCTCTCTCTCTCTAATTTAATCAACACAACACCCCTACCTGTCCCAGACCTGCTGTTTTCAACTCTAAATGATCGGCTATGAAAAGCCAACTGAGAGACCTGAGCCCTAGGACCATACGTCGGGGACTACCGGCCGTGGTGACTCCTTGCTGTCCCCAGTCCGCCTGGCCTTGCTGCTATTCCAGTTTAAACTGTTCTGCCTGCGGTTATGGAACCCCTACCTGTCCCAGACCTGCTGTTTTAAACTCTAATGATCGGCTATGAAAAGCCAACTGAGATTTATTCCTGATTATTATTTGACCATGCTTGTCACTTATGAACATTTTTGAACATCTTGGCATGGTTCTGTTATAATCTCCACCGGCACAGCCAGAAGAGGACTGGCCAACCCTCATAGCCTGGTTCCTCTCTAGGTTTCTTCCTAGGTTTTGCCTTTCTAGGGAGTTTTTCCTAGCCACCGTGCTTCTACACCTGCATTACTAGCTGTTTGGGGTTTTAGGCTGGGTTTCTGTACAGCACTTCGAGATATTAGCTGATGTAAGAAGGGCTATATAAAATAAAATTGATTGAAAATTGATTGATTGATCCCTGCTGCTACTTGATGAGATCACTAGGTGTTGTGTTATGGCTGCTACAATATCATTGAGTTACACAGCTACTTTAGCTGTACTTTAGCTACAGCTTTTAAATGTTCTAAAACAGCATTCAACATGAGGCAGACAGCTCTTACTTTTCTCCAGTGTGTCAGCAAGCTCCTTCTGGTTCATTTTCCTCAGGACGTGCAGTGTGATCTTCAGAGCCCCCTCTCTGGCACTGCTCTCCTGCTTCTCATCTTCAGCATCCACCACTTCCTTATCCTGCTTCTGACTCTCAAAGCCTTCTGGGAGTTCTGGACTAAGAATCCCTCTTGAAGATCTTCAGCTCCTTCTTCACAAATGTCATAATATTCTCTTCAAGCAACTGAAATAAATCAAGTAAATAAGTTAAGCAGAGACTAAATGCTTTCTCATTAACACATTAATGAATGATTGACAGATCAACTTTACTTGAGGTAAACAAAAACAAATGTACATAACATGACTACATACACTGAATATGGAGGCCAGGTCTGTTTGATGACTCTGGGAAGACTGACCACTGAGAATCTCTGACTCTGATCTCTCCTGTTGGTTTCTGTGGACAAAACATGAGATTACATTTCCTCATCCAAGGAGTGCACACACACACACACACACACACACACACACACACACACACACACACACACACACACACACACACACACACACACACACACACACACACACACACACACACACACACACACACACACACACACACACACACACACAGGGAGGGAATGTAGTGTTTGTTTAATATTGTTTCAGGACTATGAAAATGGAAAAAAGGTTTAGCCTATGGATTTTGAAATCAACAAAAAGAAATGGGGAAATGGGAGAGGAGAAATGACTAGAGACAGTGTTGTTTAACTCACTGACCATGACCCATGAGTTATTCTTACCTTTGTTCAGTAGAAAAGTCTCCCTCTCTAAACTCTATAGGATGATCCATAGACCGGTCACTCTTCATGGACACACAGCTGGGTACAGGGGAGGCTGGTCTCTCCTGCTTGATTGGACTTCAACACAACAGAGACAAACATTACGTCTCTCATCTACTCTGAGCTCAGATGGGGAAACATAACAAGAGTTTCAATCACTTAATGGCTTCATTTCAGAGAGACAAATGTTTTTTTTTGCAAAATGCTATATATCTAATGAACTCTCAGAAAATTTAGTAGTAATGCTAGATTTTACGCAGTTAAATGTAACAAATACAGTGGGGGAAAAAAGTATTTAGTCAGCCACCAATTGTGCAAGTTATCCAACTTAAAAAGATGAGAGAGAGGCCTGTAATTTTCATCATAGGTACACGTCAACTATGACAGACAAAATGAGGAAAAAAAATCCAGAAAATCACATTGGAATTTATTTGCAAATTATGGTGGAAAATAAGTATTTGGTCAATAACAAACTTTTCTCAATACTTTGTTATATACCCTTTGTTGGCAATGACACAGGTCAAACGTTTTCTGTAAGTCTTCACAAGGTTTTCACACACTGTTGCTGGTATTTTGGCCCATTCCTCCATGCAGATCTCCTCTAGAGCAGTGATGTTTTAGGGCTGTCGCTGGGCAACACAGACTTTCAACTCCCTCCAAAGATTTTCTATGGGGTTGAGATCTGGAGACTGGCTAGGCCACTCCAGGACCTTGAAATGCTTCTTACGAAGCCACTCCTTCATTGCCCGGGCGGAGTGTTTGGGATCATTGTCATGCTGAAAGACCCAGCCACGTTTCATCTTCAATGCCCTTGCTGATGGAAGGAGGTTTTCACTCAAAATCTCACGATACATGGCCCCATTCATTCTTTCCTTTACACGGATCAGTCGTCCTGGTCCCTTTGCAGAAAAACAGCCCCAAAGCATGATGTTTCCACCCCCATGCTTCACAGTAGGTATGGTGTTCTTTGGATGCAACTCAGCAGTCTTTGTCCTCCAAACACGACGAGTTGAGTTTTTACCAAAAAGTTATATTTTGGTTTCATCTGACCATATGACATTCTCCCAATCCTCTTCTGGATCATCCAAATGCACTCTAGCAAACTTCAGACGGACCTGGACATGTACTGGCTTAAGCAGGGGGACACGTCTGGCACTGCAGGATTTGGAGTCCCTGGCGGCGTAGTGTGTGTTACTGATGGTAGGCTTTGTTACTTTGGTCCCAGCTCTCTGCAGGTCATTCACTAGGTCCCCCGTGTGGTTCTGGGAATTTTGCTCACCGTTCTTGTGATCATTTTGACCCCACGGGTGAGATCTTGCGTAGAGCTCCAGATCGAGGGAGATTATCAGTGGTCTTGTATGTCTTCCATTTCCTAATAATTGCTCCCACAGTTGATTTCTTAAAACCAAGCTGCTTACCTATTGCAGATTCAGTCTTCCCAGCCTGGTGCAGGTCTACAATTTTGTTTCTGGTGTCCTTTGACAGCTCTTTGGTCTTGGCAATAGTGGAGTTTGGAGTGTGACTGTTTGAGGTTGTGTCTTTTGTACTGATAACAAGTTCAAACAGGTGCCATTAACACAGGTAACGAGTGGAGGACAGAGGAGCCTCTTAAAGAAGAAGTTCCAGGTCTGTGAGAGCCAGAAATCTTGCTTGTTTGTTGGTGACCAAATACTTATTTTCCACCATAATTTGCAAATAAATTCATTAAAAATCCTACAATGTGATTTTCTGGATTTTCTTGACGTGTACCTATGATGAAAATTACAGGCCTCTCTCATCTTTTTAAGTGGGAGAACTTGCACAATTGGTGGCTGACTAAATACTTTTTTTCCCCACTGTAACTACATTTTTTAATAAAGAACTGTACAAATGATACACTTGTGACATCAATATTTAAATATTGTAAAATAATAATTCAATACAGTAATATGAGATCTGTATGTAAAACATTTACATTTGATATTTTAGTCATTTAGCAGATGTTTTTATCCAGGGTCTGGTTTTCCAAAAGCATCTTAAGGCCAAGTTCATCATTAGAACCTTCGTAGGAGCATTGTTAAATCTCTGAGCTGTTTCCCAAAACCATCGTCCTTAACGTTGCACTTGAAAATGCTCATATTCTAACACCTGCCTCAGACCACTTGTAGAACAGCCAAATGCGTCGTTAGATGCTTTTTTGCCCTCCCGCGTCACTTTATACACAGAAGATCTCCGCTAAACATAGAATCACATGGTTTATCCGTTTCTCTGTGACAGCCGATAAATTCAGAACAAAGTTGACTACAAATACAAAGTTGCAAAACAAGGGACGTATACAAATTTGCTTCAAATGAAAACAGAGATGACTGCATTAAAATATAAACAGTAGGCTATAGGCCTATTTCAATCACATTGGAATATATTCAATGTTCAATATATTTAGTTTTATTTTGCTACTTGTGGGCTACTGTCTGTAATTTGTCTCAATATATTTCATGATGTGGAGCCTAACATGTGCACAATGATGTGCCAAGTCTGTGATTTAGTGCATTTTTATTGTGTAAGAATTAGAATAAACTACCTCAATATTTGCAGCCGTAGGTAGTAATATCTTTCTAGAAGCTGATCCGTGGTCAGTATTGTGAAATAATTATAATGTTAAGGAAAGATTTGAATGGAGAAAACTGATCCGAGAGCAGCGCTACCCTTCTTTCGATCCTATCAGTATCGATACATGCTCCACCGGACGTGATACCTTGTCATGCTGCTGATCCAGTTTCTACTGGTCTGCCTGCGGATATGGAACTCTGACCTGTTCAACGGACGTGCGACCTTGTCCCGAACCTGCTGTTTCGACCCTCTCTCTCGCACTACCACTCCTGCTGTCTCGACCTCTGAATGCTCGGCTATGAACAGCCAACTGACATTTACTCCTGAGGTGCTGACCTGTTGCAACCTCTATAACCACAGTGATTATTATTTGACCCTGCTGGTCATCTATGAACATTTGAAAATCTTGAAGAACGATCTGGCCTTAATGGCCATATCCTCTTATAATCTCCCCCCAGCACAGCCAGAAGAGGACTGGCCACCCCTCAGAGCCTGGTTCCTCTCTAGGTTTCTTCCTAGGTTCCTGCCTTTCTAGGGAGTTTTTCCTAGCCACCGTGCGTATACATCTGCATTGCTTGCTCTTTGGGGTTTTAGACTGGGTTTCTATATAAGCACTTTGTGACAACTGCTGATGTAAAAAAATATATAATTGTGGTACGCATATGAAGCAGACCAGGCCAGGGTTTAGGGTTTGAGAAAACAAAGAAGTAAAAATGACTTCCTTAGTTGTTAGTAAAAAAAAAATGTAACTCAGCATTGTTGGTTGAGGGCTCGTAAGTAAGCATTTCACAGTAAGGTCTACACCTGTTGTATTAACAGTGAGTCAGGTGTTCTCTGAACCTGGTCCTGGAGAGCCACTGGGTGTGAGCTCTGTGGGCTACGGAGTGAAGCTACACAAAGAGACTGTTGACTGAATGTCATCTGACCTTGGCAAAGGACATTGGAATCAGTGTGTCCATGGAACTAGCTGCTAAAGAGGCTCACCAGTTGAGTTCATCAGGAACTTAGTGGGTTCATCTAACAATCCTAATCACCAGCTGATACATTTTAATCTCATACACAGGGTAAACCTTCCACCTAGAAAACATAATTTAATAGAAATCACAACCGCTACTCTGTGTGATCTATGTAATCAAGGTGCCTTGGGCTCCTTTAATCATATGTGCTGGGAGTGACCAGGGGACATGTTTTGGAAAGAGGTATCCTCATACCTTGTTCCCCCAGACTGTTATCACTTAATGATAATTCACCGCTGTCATTACAGCAAAGCAAGGATCTCCTCCCTAAACTCACATACTCTCTCGAGAGAATTAGGCCTACCCTTACTTAGCTACCGAACCTCATTATGTAAAAGTATATCATGATGCTCAGCAGACCACGAAACATCAATGTTGAAGGATAAATGTTGATCGGATAAAGTTTATGATAGCCATAACTGAGTCCATTGTTTTTTAAGTCAATGCTGAGTTTAGCCAAAGCACGCTCTGGCAGTGTAGTCTTATCAGTGGCGAAAGAGCGAGTAGGCGGGCAGGCAGTCCCTGTACCCCCTGTTAGCAGCTCTGATTGGCTGTAACTGGTATGTTACTTATATTGATTGACAGCACTTAATGGGCAAGACTATAGGAAAACAGATTCTCCCATTGGAGAATATTGAACGAGGGCTCATTTTGGCCCTAAACATTCATTTTTACTGGGATTGTTTTGCAGATTCTTTTTAATTAATGTTCAGCATGTGTCAAAGGGCCATTCTAAATTGATAAATGGTATGGATCTTGGCTGTGGGCTGCCAGTTGAACAGCCCTGACCTAGATGTTTAGAAATGTGTTTGCTAGAGCTCTGCTTCCTTCTGTTTTTATTTTGGAAGCCAGTCAATTCAACCTCTCATAAGATCCAAGTCACTGACATGAGGATTGTCATTTCATTACTTGAAATGGTTCTTATTTGATTTATTTTTCAGTCGAGCCAAAAATTGACAATACATCTGTTTCCAACCAGAGAAGTGGTTCCGTAACTGGAAAGAACAGAGAGTGTATTTGTAAATATCAATGTACAGTATATCACACAGGGTTGGGGTCAATTCCATTTCAATTCCAGTCAATTCAAGAAGTACACTGAAATTCCAATTATCTTCAATAGTTTTCAATTAGGGAAAATGTGGAATTGGAATTTGGTTTACTTTTTTTAATTGAATGGAATTTAAATGGAATTGACCCTAACCCTATATCTCAACACAAAATGGCTGTGATTATTTCATTCTTGCACAGGTACTAACCACTTGTGTTAGGGGAAATGTTTTTGGGATACTTGTGCAGTAGCCATTTTGGGGCTTGTTTTCACTTGTTTCACTTCCAAAGTGTAGTATGTATCCCATGTTCCTAGCACGCAATGGATACATCAAGCTTGTGACTCTTCAAACTCCATGGATGCATTTGCAGTTTGTTCAGGTCGTTTCTGATTATTTTGTGCCAAATTGAAATGAATGCTAAATAATGTATTGTGTTGTTTTCAAAACACTGTGGATGCTACAGACGTCTTACCATGCCCCCACCCCAATGGACGTTTCATGCTGAATAACCACCACTAGTCAGCTTCCTGCTCCCCCTGGCTGTCACAGAAGAGGTAGAGGAAGACCATGAGCTCAGGCCAAAATACTGTGGATATCATCTTTCTACACTCTTAGGGGGAAAAAAAGTGCTATCTAGAACCTAAAAGGGTTCTTTGGCTGTCCCCATAGGATTTGGGGCGTGTACTATTCTGTGCATTAGCCTACAAAATAGGTAATGGAATGTTTACAGTTTTTCTTTCTTGATTATATGAAATAACCCTTTTCAGAAAAATCAGGATATGATTGAACAGTTATTGGTTTAGTAAATAAGAGTTGATATGTTGGAGTAAAACAGTTCATGTTTTCAGTGACCAGACAATGTATTCAGTGAAACAACTGTATGAATTCTGATTGTTTTTATTTACATTTACATTTAAGTCATTTAGCAGACGCTCTTATCCAGAGCGACTTACAAATTAGTGCATTCACCCTATAGCCAGTGGGTTAACCACTTTACAATATATATATATATATATATATTTTTTTTTTTTTGGGGGGGGTAGAAGGATTACTTTTTCCTATCCCAGGTATTCCTTAAAGAGGTGGGGTTTCAAATGTCTCCGGAAGGTGGTGAGTGACTCCGCTGTCCTGGCGTCGTGAGGGAGCTTGTTCCACCATTGGGGTGCCAGAGCAGCGAACAGTTTTGACTGGGCTGAGTGGGAACTATGCTTCCCGCAGAGGAAGGGAGCCAGCAGGCCAGAGGTGGATGAACGCAATGCCCTCGTTTGGGTGTAGGGACTGATCAGAGCCTGAAGTTACGGAGGTGCCGTTTCCCTCGCTGCTCCATAGGCAAGCACCATGGTCTTGTAACGGATGCGAGCTTCAACTGGAAGCCAGTGAAGTGTGCGGAGGAGGGGGGTGACGTGAGAGAACTTGGGAAGGTTGAACACCAGACGGGCTGCGGCATTCTGGATGAGTTGTAGGGGTTTAATGGCACAGGCAGGGAGCCCAGCCAACAGCGGAGTTGCAGTAATCCAGACGGGAGATGACAAGTGCCTGGATTAGGACCTGTGCCGCTTCCTGTGTAAAGGCAGGGTCGGACTCTCCGAATGTTGTAGAGCATGAACCTGCAGGATCGGGTCACCGCCTTGATGTTAGCGGAGAACGACAGGGTGTTGTCCAGGGTCACGCCAAGGCTCTTCGCACTCTGGGAGGAGGACACAACGGAGTTGTCAACCGTGATGGCGAGATCATGGAACGGGCAGTCCTTCCCGGGAGGAAGAGCAGCTCCGTCTTGCCAGGGTTCAGCTTGAGGTGGTGATCCGTCATCCATACTGATATGTCGGCCAGACATGCAGAGATGCGATTCGCCACCTGGTTATCAGAAGGGGGAAAGGAGAAGATTAGTTGTGTATCGTCAGCGTAGCAATGATAGGAGAGGCCATGTTAGGATATGACAGAGCCAAGTGACTTGGTGTATAGGGAGAAAAGGAGAGGGCCTAGAACTGAGCCCCTGGGGGACACCAGTGGTGAGAGCACGTGGTGCGGGAGACAGCTTCGCCACGCCACTTGGTAGGAGCGACCGGTCAGGTAGGACGCAACCAGGAGTGAGCCGCGCCGGAGATGCCCAGCTCGGAGAGGGTGGAGAGGAGGATCTGATGGTTCACAGTATCAAAGGCAGCAGACAGGTCTAGAAGGACAAGAGCAGAGGAGAGAGAGTTAGCTTTAGCAGTGCGGAGAGCCTCCGTGACACAGAGAAGAGCAGTCTCAGTTGAATGACCAGTCCTGAAACCTGACTGGTTTGGATCAAGAAGGTCATTCTGAGAGAGATAGCAAGAGAGTTGGCTAAAGACGGCACTCTCAATAGTTTTGGAAAGAAAAAAAAGAAGGGATACTGGTCTGTAGTTGTTGACATCAGTGGGATCGAGTGTTGGTTTTTTGAGAAGGGGTGCAACTCTCGCTCTCTTGAAGACGGAAGGGACATGGCCAGCGGTCAAGGATGAGTTGATCAGCGAGGTGAGGTAGGGGGAGAAGGTCACCGGAGATGGTCTGGAGAAGAGAGGAGGGGATGGGGTCAAGCGGGCAGGTTGTTGGGCGGCCTGCAGTCACTAGACGCAAGATTTTATCTGGAGAGAGAGGGGAGAAAGAAGTCAAAGCATAGGGTAGGGCAGTGTGAGCAGGACCAGCAGTGTCATTAGACTTAACAAACGAGGATCGGATGTCGTCAACCTTCTTTTCAAAGTGGTTGACGAAGTCATCCACAGAGAGGGAGGAGGGGGGGATTTGCAGTGAGGAGAATGTGGCAAAGAGCTTCCTAGGGTTAGAGGCAGATGCTTGGAATTTAGAGTGGTAGAAAGTGGCCTTAGCAGCAGAAACAGATGAAGAAAATGTAGAGAGGAGGGAGGGAAAAGATGCCAGGTCGGCAGGGAGTTTAGTTTTCTTCCATTTCCGCTCCGCTGCCCGGAGCTCTGTTCTGTGAGCTCGCAATGAGTCATCAAGCCACGGAGCTGGAGGGGAGGACCGAGCCGGCCGGGAGGATAGGGGACACAGGGAGTCAAAGGATGCAGAAAGGGAGGAGAGGAGGGTTGAGGAGGCAGAATCAGGACATTGGAGGGAGAAGGATTGAGCGAGGGAAGAGATGATAGGATGGAAGAGGAGAGAGTAGTGGGAGAGAGAGAGCAGGTTGCGGCGGCGCATTACCATCTGTGTAGGGAGCAGAGTGAGTAGTGTTGGAGGAGAGCGAGAGAGAAAAGGATACAAAGTAGTGGTCGGAGACATGGAGGGGAGTTGCAGTGAGATTAGTAGAAGAGCAACATCTAGTAAAGATGAAGTCAAGCGTATTGCCTGCCTTGTGAGTAGGGGGGACGGTGAGAGGGTGAGTCAAAAGAGGAGAGAGGAGTGGAAAGAAGGAGGCAGAGAGAAATGAGTCAAATGTAGATGTAGGGAGGTTGAAATCCCCCAAAACTGTGAAGGGTGAGCCATCCTCAGGAAAGGAACTTATCAAGGCGTCAAGCTCATTGATGAACTCTCCAAAGGAACCTGGAGGGCGATAGATGACAAGGATATTAAGCTTAAATGGGCTAGTGACTGTGACAGCGTGGAATTCAAATGAGGAGATAGACAGATGGGTTAGGGGAAAAAATTGAGAATGACCACTTGGGAGAGATGAGGATTCCTGTGCCACCACCCCTCTGACCAGATGCTCTCGGGGATGTGCGAGAACACATGGTCAGACGAGGAGAGAGCAGTAGGAGTAGCAGTGTTTTCAGTGGTAATCCATGTTTCCGTCAGCTGCCAGGAAGTCGAGGGACTGGAGGGTAGCATAGGCTGGGATGAAGTCAGCCTTGTTGGCGGCAGAACGGCAGTTCCAGAGGCTGCCTGAGACCTGGAACTCCAGGTGTGTGGTGCGTGCAGGGACCACCAGGTTAGAGAGGCAGCAGCCACGCGGTGTGAGGCGTTTGTGTAGCCTGTGGGAGAGGAGAGAACAGGGATAGGCAGAGGCATAGTTGACAGGCTGCAGCAGATGGCTACAATAATGCAGAGGAGATCGGAATGAAATGAACTAAACATCTGGGAAAGGAGAGAGCAGGCCTCCCTCACCAAAACAAATATAACTCTCTCCCAACTTCCACCTCAGAAACTATAATTGTTTCACTGAACCACCCGAATAAAACTCTCCCAACTTCCACTTTAGAAATTAGAATTGTTGTAAACTACAGCAGACTGTTATCAGTAGCTGTAATTAAGTACAGCAGCTACCAACCACCTAACGTTAATGCCTCGGATAATGAGGTTAGAAAAACAGCTGAATGGTGGCAGGTAGCTGGCTCAATCACAGGTACTCTTAAGCGTGAAATAACATTGGAAACAACTAACCACAGTTGCTAAAAGTTACCAGTAGCTACCCGCTAGCTAGCTAGCTAGCTTTGTTGGTCCAAGTAGTGGGTAAGCTAGCCTCGTGCTTCGCCGGGGTCCGCCGAATACAGTCCTTACCTACAATAACCTACAATAACTACATGAGTAAACTACCTATAATACCTAACTACAATACCTACCTACAATCTAAATACATGGTTTAAGCTTTAGTCAACACCATATGAGAAGCCAAGCTTACCTTTCATAATGTAGCAATGATTAAACGTTGGGTAGCTAGCACAAAGATATTGTATTTAGCTACTACAGTACAGCAAGCTGGTAGTGTTGGCTAGCTAGCAATGGCTGCTGTGTTGACTTTGTTTGAAAAAAACGGCGTCGCTGCGAACGAATGTAGCTGGCTAAAAGGATATTGTTTTAGTTGCTACCGTTGCTAATAGCTACTCGCCTGCTAATCCAGGAGGTGAGTTAGCTAGCTAGCTTCGTGCTACACCGGCACCGCCGAATACAAAAAGTAACCTACAATAACTACACAACAACTACCCACAACAGCCCACGATGCCTACCTATACTACTTAATAATATACAGCCCACGATGCCTACCTATAATACCTAACTACAATCTAAATACATAGTTTAAGCCCTTATCGACAAAGCCCAAGCTATGTATAAAGCCAAACTGGCAGACTGCAATCAGTAGCTGTAATTAAGTACAGCAGCTACCAACCACCTAACGTTAATGCCTCGGATAATGAGGTTAGAAAAACAGCTGAATGGTGGCAGCTAGCTGGCTCAATCACAGGTACTCTTAAGCGTGAAATAACATTGGAAACAACTAACCACAGTTGCTAAAAGTTACCAGTAGCTATGATTTCAGCTCAACAAACAAATGCTTGGATATGATTCTGAAGACTCAATTAGAAACATAGAAACAACAGAAGATGAATATGTGCCAGGAACAGAACATGGCAACGAGAGCAGTTTAGAGCTTTACTGTATGGAAGAACAAAGGCCTATAAGGGACATAGAAATACTGAGTCTGACACCTCTGTGCAAGAATCCACAAGTTCACTTGAAGTCATGCACGTTACAAAGACTAAAGATTGATCAAAACATTACTGTCTTTTTTGTGAGAAACCACAATCAAAAATTGCCCGGCATCTGGAAATGATTCATAAAGGTGAAGCTGAAGTGGCAAAAGGCCCTTTCTTTCCCAAAGAACTCCAAAGACTGGAAGCTCCCACTGACCATACTGAGACAACGTGGGGACAGAGCACACAACAGGCAAATCATAAGAGAAGGCAAAGGTGTTATAGTTCCTTGTAAACAAAGCAGTTTCCCAAAATGGAAATCCGAAAGATTTCTTGCACTATGCAAACTGCCAAGGACTCTTTAAAAGAACATTCCTATTGTTCAGCATTCACAATGGCATTTTCTGTTGTGACAGGATTGTTATGTTTGGTCTCTCAAGTTTCCACTCTGATGCGCGTTTGTAACCATGTGGAAGTTGGGAATTTTACCAGTTCTGAAGTCGTAAAAAGCAGTTGGATGCATTCATTTAATTTGAACTCATTGATAAACGGTGGTTGGCTAATGGCCAACAACTTCACAACCATGAACTAAAAGTACAGTTATCATGTTTGTAACCAAATTATAGAGTTCAAAAACAGATAGATTTTTATAAATAATGTTTTGTTGTTGCATTTAACTGCCAAAATGCTGTTATAGAAACCATTTCCTCAGTAGGTGAGGTCAGAGGTCACCATGTGGGAGAAGTGGGCGCTCAGGATGATAGACCAGTTTCCCACTAGTAATTACCAGTTGGAGGGCCGTTCAAGTGGATTTTTCCCAGTGTTATGTAGTAAATTCCCACTTCCCACTTGGTAACAAACGCACCATGACACTGCCTCCTTCAGTGCCTGATGCGTACTCTGTGACTCTCAGAAAGGGGGCTTGTCTGTAGCACGGTACATCTCCCACTCCAGGTAATGTGAAAGCCTTGCCCCCACTAAGCCACGCCTCCTAAATCATTTCCCAGTGTGTCTTGCCTTTTATAGTGAATTGTAACGTTACCACTGACTGTACTTGTTAGTGACAGAGACATGGTCGTTGAATCCGTTCATTTTCAGTCCTGTGGCCTTAACCAAGTTAGTTCCTAGGCATATATTATCATCATAAAGTCTATCATCATAAAGTATTTGACAATACATTACATATCTCTGAAGGTACATTGTGTATTTTGATATTTTTGTACTCCAGGGAACTATACTGTACCCATATTTCTAAGTGTGTGTATACAGTCGTGGTCAAAAGTTTTGAAAATGACACAAATATTCATTTTCACAAAGTCTGCTGCCTCAGTTTTTATAATGGCAATTTGTATATACTCCAGAATGATGAGTGATCGGATGAATTGCAATTAATTGCAAAGTCCCTCTTTGCCATGAAAATTAACTTAATCCCCAAAAAACATTTCCACTGCATTTCAGCCCTGCCACAAAAGGACCAGCTGACATCATGTCAGTGATTCTCTCATTAACACAGGTGAGAGTGTTGACGAGGACAAGGCTGGAGATCACTCTGTCATGCTGATTGAGTTAGAATAACAAACTGGAAGCTTTAAAAGGAGGGGGGTGCTTGAAATCATTGTTCTTCCTCTGTTAATCATGGTTACCTGCAAGGAAACATGTGCCGTCATCATTGCTTTGCACAAAAAGGGCTTCACAGGCAAGGATATTGCTGCTAGTAAGATTGCGCCTAAATCAAACATTTATCGGATCATCAAGAACTTCAAGGAGAGAGGTTCAATTGTTGTGAAGAAGGCTTCAGGGCGCCCAAGAAAGTCCAGCAAGCACCAGGACCGTCTCCTAAAGTTGATTCAGCTGCGGGATCGGGGCACCACCAGTGCAGAGCTTGCTCAGGAATGGCAGCAGGCAGGCGTGAGTGCATCTGCATGCACAGTGAGGCGAAGACTTTTGGAGGATGGCTTGGTGTCAAGAAGGGCAGCGAGAAGCCACTTCTCTCCAGGAAAAACATCAGGGACAGACTGATATTCTGCAAAAGGTACAGGGATTGGACTGCTGAGGACTGGGGTAAAGTCATTTTCTCTGATGAATCCCCTTTCCGATTGTTTGGGGCTTCCGAAAAAAGCTTGTCCGGAGAAGACAAGGTGAGCGCTACCATCAGTCCTGTGTCATGCCAACAGTAAAGCATCCTGAGACTATTCATGTGTGGGGTTGCTTCTCAGCCAAGGGAGTGGGCTCACTCACAATTTTGCCTAAGAACACAGCCATGAATATAGAATGGTACCAACACATCCTCCGACAGCAACTTCTCCCAACCATCCAAGAACAGTTTGGTGACGAACAATGCCTTTTCCAGCATGATGGAGCACCTTGCCATGAGGCAAAAGTGATAACTAAGTGACTCGAGGAACAAAACATCGACATTTTGGGTCCATGGCCAGGAAACTCCCCAGACCTTAATCCCATTGAGAACTTGTGGTCAATCCTCAAGAGGCGGGTGGACAAACAAAAACCCACAAATTCTGACAAACTCCAAGCATTGATTATGCAAGAATGGGCTGCCATCAGTCAGGATGTGGCCCAGAAGTTAATTGACAGCATGCCAGGGCGGATTGCAGAGGTCTTGAAAAAGAAACTTAATGTAATTGTCAATAAAAGCCTTTGACAATTATGGAATGCTTGTAATTATACTTCAGTATACCATAGTAACATCTGACAAAAATATCTCATAACACAGAGAGAGAGAGAGAGAGAGAGAGAGAGAGAGAGAGAGAGAGAGAGAGAGAGAGAGAGAGAGAGAGAGAGAGAGAGAGAGAGAGAGAGAGAGAGAGAGAGAGAGAGAGAGAGAGAGAGAGAGAGAGAGAGAGAGAGAGAGAGAGAGAGAGAGAGAGAGAGAGAGAGAGAGAGTTAAGGTACTGTGGGATTCTTTAATCAGTTTGGCTCATTGGACAGGTCAGAGTCTATGTTTGAATATGTTGAGTGGTTTTTGGCAATACACTGTAGATGTATTCATGGATTTAGCTGTTGAAATTCCTTCCCGGACCCCCTACTGCTATGGTCTAAGCCACCAATGTCTTCACATCCTTGAGGAGAGAGGAGCTGCTACCCCTGGGAAGAGAGGAGCTGTTACCCCTGGGGAGAGAGGGGAGCTGCTACCCTTGGGGAGAGAGGAGCTGTTACCCTGGGGAGAGAGGAGCTGCTACCCTGGGGAGAGAGGAGCTGCTACCCCTGGGGAGAGAGGAGCTGCTTCCCCTGGGGAGAGGGAGCTGCTACCCCTGGGGAGAGAGGAGCTGCTACCCCTGGAGAGAGAGGAGCTGATACCCCTGGAGAGAGAGGAGCTGTTACCCCCTGGAGAGAGGGGAGCTGCTACCCCTGGGGAGAGAGGAGCTGCTACCCCTGGGGAGAGAGGAGCTGTTACCCCTGGGGAGAGAGGAGCTGATACCCCCTGGGGAGAGAGAAGCTGCTATCCCTGGGGAGAGAGGAGCTGCTACCCCTGGGGAGAGAGGAGTTGCTACCCCTGGGGAGAGAGGAGCTGCTACCCCTGGGGAGAGAGGAGCTGATACCCCTGGGGGAGAGAGGAGCTGATACCCCTGGGGGAGAGAGGAGCTGTTACCCCCTGGGGAGAGAGGAGCTGCTACCCCTGGGAAGAGAGGAGCTGATACCCCTGGGGAGAGAGGAGCTGATACCCCTGGGGAGAGAGGAGCTGATACCCCTGGGGAGAGAGGAGCTGCTACCCCTGGGGAGAGAGGAGCTGCTACCCCTGGGAAGAGAGGACCACAAACACTTGATGTTTAGGGATGGCACACACATAGGGAGACAGTTTGCGTTCCTTCTCACATATGCACCTAGGAAGATGCAGTTTTTCTCAACCTGTCATTTTACATAATGTTGCAAGACACATACCATCAAATTAATCCATATACTTTTGTCCATATTTACAGAAGGCTGTCATTTCACAAATTGTTCCTATATTGAAAGGACATAGGGAAAATAAAGTCAAACATTTCAAGTAAAAAATTATAAAAACAATCACAGCATTACTCAGTCTTAATGTATTTTAACCATATTAACCTCTTTAATCAAATTGTTTTCATTTGGAACACTAAATCAGAACTACATTTGGAGTTCCAGACACTTGTAGAATGTATGCCAAGGCACATTGTAAGAGCTATAAAGAGACAGGGAGTGGGAGAGAGAACAGGTAGTACCTGATATGGAAATGAGCAGAACAAACTAAAGGAACTTTCAACGACCGAATGATCATTCCAGACTCTACTTCTATTGAGAGACATATAAAAGGTAAGACGACGATTGTTATGTGTATTAATATAGTTGATGATATTGTTATGTGTATTCATATAGTTGATGATATTGTTATGTGTATTAATATAGTTGATGATATTGTTATGTGTATTAATATAGTTTATGATATTGTTATGTGTATTAATATAGTTGATGATATTGTTATGTGTATTAATATAGTTGATGATATTATGTGTATTAATATAGTTGATGATAATGTTATGTGTATTCATATAGTTGATGATATTGTTATGTGTATTAATATAGTTGATGATATTGTTATGTGTATTCATATAGTTGATGATATTGTTATGTGTATTCATATAGTTGATGATATGTTTTGTGGACAGTGTTATAATAGGCCTACTCTCCTTAAAAACCCTTTTTGGCACTAGGTAGAACCCTTTTGGGTTCCATGAATAATCCTTTCCACAGAGGGTTCTACATGGAAGCCAGAAGGGTTCTACCTGGAACCCAAAAGCGTTCTCCTATGGGGACAACCAGAGGACCCTTTTGGAACTCTTTTTTCTAAGAGTGTACTGTATCATAGGTCTATAGACTTGTCTTCTCAAAACAGGCTTAAAACACAACAAGCAACAACATTTTCTCTTTCTAATCTACTGTTAACACTTTTCACTCAGGAAGGCATGTTGTTTGAAAGAGAGACAAATAAATACTGTGGAAAGACTAACAACAACTTACACTTCCTCAAAACAGGTTGTGTGTGTTCATTAGTGCCCACCGTAGCAAAACGTTTGGCAACAGAAACCGTTTAGGTCACGTTGTAAAGCGTTTGGAGTAAACTGTTTATGAATTGTTGCAAAACTGTTGGCTGCTGTGTAAACTAATGAATACGACCCAGGTAGAAGCCTACAACTTGGCTGTTGATGTCTGCCTCATGCTGAAACCTGAACTTAGCCTGAGGGGTGTACTATGATGCAAGCTAGATATACTGGTTTTCTAAAGTTAGCTAGCTTCAGTTAGCTTCACATTCCAGCACAGGCCTCATCCATAGGAATGTACAGAGCGCCAGTCATCAGGAAAGTGCTCTCAGCAGAACGGAAAATATACAATGACTTGACAGTTTAATCATACAAAATGGCGCTAACTGGACGTGGGCAAGTCAAATTCAATCAGTGGAGGTTGCTGAGGGGAGGACGGTTCATATTAATGATACCATTCCACCTATTCCGCTCCAGCCATTACCACAAGCCCGTCCTCCCCAATTAAGGTGCCACCAACCTCCTGTGAATTCAATATATCAATATTCATTCGTCATAGTTCTACATTTCACATTTCGTATGATAAATGTAATTGTATCATAGTTCTACTATAGTGTAGCGATCTGTGCAACTTCCGGCGTGAGTTTACTGTGAACACTGAGGCTGTACCCACTTTAAGTTACAGTTTTAACAGAAACCAAGTAGGCTATTTGATCATAATGTAAAAAGGCCTCCAATAACATTTAACATGGAAATAGCTGTTCTATCATTCAGCCTACAGTAGCAGCCAATGTGTGGTGTTCAATGTAAGCCTACATTCCATGAGACATTCCAAAAACATGCAGAGCTTGACATGAACCTGTTTATCTACTTGTCCTTCACACAAGGAGGAGGTGACTGAAAATGTTGTTGTGTTTGATGCAAGAAACCGCTTTACTAAATAAAATGCATCATTATTCCCATGTACTATGATGCAATTCCAACCAAGTAACCCAATTGGCGCCAATGGTGCGATGCGTAGGTTGATTGCCTTTTTACAAGTGCAACCTGGGTTCACTTCCCTGCCCCGCTGTTTGCTACATTGGTGTCAGAAGTAGTATGGTGTCTGTGAGGCCATCAGATTGCACGGCCCGGATGTGTGAGGGGTCTGAGTAGTCGAAGCACAAGACTTGCTTTTATAGGGGGCAGTGTGAGACAGGTTACAATTCCCATCGCAGCAATAGGGTTAACCTAGTTTTGGCCAGCGACCTGGGTTCACTGCCCTGCCCCACTGTTTTCTACAATATTAATATCACAGGCTACCCAACGTCCGTTTTACAAAGAGACTCAACAATATAGTGAAAGGATTTTAGGATAATATCAGTAAGTGTTGATTTAAAGTTGTCTTCTGGGTTCAGCCTTCTAGCTTCCTTTATCAATAGGGTGAAATATAACAAATGACATGGTCTCAAAGTTTGGAGATAACCAGTCCCAGTTTAAATCGCCCATGATTTCCATTTCATTATTTCCCCAGAGCAGCAAGGGAATCTAGAGACTCAACCTTTGCAGAATCAGAATCACCTTTATTCGCCAAGTACATTTGCACATACATATGTAGGATCTTAATTTGAGCCAGTTTGCTACAGCAGGAAAATATTCCTGCAGCAACAGTAAATGTGAATTATAATTAATGGACATTTTTGTATCGGTTGATACATTTTTAGTAAGGGAAACTCAAGTCTGCCATTTCTAAGTGGAAATTACAAACTTCAGAAGCCTTTTCATAACCTCAAATACACTACAAGTTTTACATTTCCTGCGTTGAGGGAAAGTTATTCTGCAGTGGGGGGTGATCAAATTAAGATCCTACATCTGTACACATAATTCTACATGGTGATTTTTTACATTTTAGTCATTTAGCAGACGCTCTTATCCAGAGCGACTTACATACATTGCGAGTGCATACATTTTTATTTGTTATACTGGAATCGAACCCACAACCCTGGCGTTGCAAATGCCATGCTCTACCAACTGAGCTACATCCCTGCCGGCCATTCCCATAATAATTGAAATGTCCTGTTGCTGCAGGATTATTTTCCTGCTGTAGCAAACTGGCTCAAATTAAGATCCTACATCTGTAGCAATACACCTCTCTTTGATGTACATGGCTATATCAGGATTGACTTTTGACCATTTGACATCTTTTATTTACTGTTGTTTAGGCTGGTTGAATGAGTGGCCTATAAAAGCTACTTCATCTGCAAGAGAACAGGCGGCTGCACCAGCGACTGTAACAAGTTATGTGATTTCCTCATATGATCGTGAAAGTAAGTGTGTAGCCTACACAGTTACACAATGGCTGTTGAAACTGTGGCACATATTTCTCGGTAACATTAGAAGTCGGATGAATGTGTTGATATGTAGGAAAGACGGGCAGACTCTCGTAGGTCTAGGCTAAACTACAAACTATTATAAGGTTAGGTCGACGTCAGACATTCAATAGTCATAGTAGGTTTGAGCTATGATCACTTATCATGTTGACCAACCTGATGGTCTCCGTTTGAAATGGTGTGTAAAATACCATGCCTAGGCTACAAGCTCTGTCCTGCTACTGTTAGGTCTGTAACGTTATGGGAACTGATCTGAACAGGTTTAGGGCTGGTCATCTAGGATATGTAGGCTATAGCTGAGGTATAGACCTCCATCTGTATCAGGACTAGGCTCCTGCTACTGTTACTGTTATAACGTTATGGGAACTGATCTGAACAGGTTTAGGCTGGTCATCTAGGCTATAGCTGAGGTCAGTGGTGATTTTAGCATGTCAATCTTGGTGGGGCAAAACATAAATAAAGGGGGATGCATGCCAGCAAAAGCCACTCCACAACACAACACTAAACAATACATTCATTGCACTATAACGGTGACAAACGGTGCCCACAAACTGTTAGGGGCCTACATAAAGCAGAGTCCCAACAGCAGAGTCCCAACAGCAGAGTCCCGACAGCAGAGTCCCGACAGCAGAGTCCCGACAGCAGAGTCCCGACAGCAGAGTCCCGACAGCAGAGTCCCGACAGCAGAGTCCCGACAGCAGAGTCCCAACAGCAGAGTCCCAACAGCAGAGTCCCAACCGCAGAGTCCCAACAGCAGAGTCCCAACAGCTGTCCTATCATTTCTCTTCATTATTTCTCTTCATATGACAAGGATTAAAAAGGATTTGCCTGTAGATTGTCAACTTGATTCGTGATGATGACTGCTGGCTAAGATTTTGAAAGTATGATGTTGACATGATCAGTCCAATCAAAGCTACTGTAGATATAATGTGATTTGACGTCATTTTATCTGTGGCCAATGACCTTCTTGGATGGGCACTTCTAATGTAACTCTGTGTTAGCACCCAAGGGGCTTGAATTTTCTAGCTCTACCCTTAGACTTGGCGGTGACGTAGTGTCCCCATGAGTGACAGAACACTGAGCCAATCACGGCGCAGCGCTCCATATTTTCTTCTGGCTTTCCCCACCACCACAGAAAGCACTGAGCTAGGCTGAAACACCTGCATTTTGGAGCTGCCTTACCTAAGAAAACAAAAAAGAGACCATGTTTTTTTGTGGCTTTATTAACTCAATGATGTATATATATTTTATAAAACAATTTTTGCTAACTGATATGTGACACGTATGAATGCCAAAATAACATGCAAAACAGGAAAGGCCACCTGCCCTGAATGACAGGTCGCTGGTTGAAAGAATGCCAAGAGTGTGCAAAGCTGTCATCAAGGCAAAAAGGTGGCTATTTGAAGAATCTCAAATATAAAATATATTTTGATTTGTTTAACACTTTTTTGGTTACTACATGATTCCATATGTGTTATTTCATAGTTTTGATGTCTTCACTATTATTCTGCAATGTAAAAAATAGTAAAAATAAAGACAAACCCTTGAATGAGTAGGTGTGTTTAAACTTTTGACCGGTAGTGTATATATTTTTTTTTACATTGTTAGCAAACTGATATGTGACATGTATTAATGCCACAATAACATGCAAAACAGGAAAGGCCACCTGCCCTGAATGACGGGTCGCCACTTGCTGAGGTATAGACCTTGATCTGCTTTACACAACAACAAAAAAACTGTTTTACATTATAACCTAGCCTACTTTAAATAATATAAAATCTTTTCATTGTTGCAAAAAACCTTTCTGTATAGATCACTGATCCCCCCCAGATCAATCAAGCCTGTTTTAGCCCTTCTGTCTACATTCTCAGATACGTTTAGAAAAGAACAGATTCAAAAATAATAAATGGACGACTTTTAATGAATACAAATAAGTGTGAGACATGGCCATGGTGAAGAGATGTCACAACTACATATTCATGTGATTGCATTAAATCACCTGACTGTTTCGATATGTCTGTTAGTAAATGTTTTGTAAGAGATAATTAATAAATGATAACAATTCACATTCAAGAATTACTGTGTTAACTACAACCAACATGTTGGATCTCTGTTTAGGGGTCAGTGGTCTAAAATGAGTCTCTCTGGGGGAGAGAGAGGAGGGGGCCCTGCCTCTAAAATGAGTCTCTCTGGGGGACATGACACCAAAGCTAAGAGGTGAGATGTCAATTTTGTTTAAGAATTATTAAGAGTTTATTTCCTAAATGCTATTTCCACAATTTTTCACGTGTTATTTAATCAGAAATTGTTGCTTATGGTTGCTTAACCTTCAATAGTACTGTTCTCAGATGTTTAATTAATAGATTTTAGAGGTGTATAATTATTATTATTATTATTGCAAAACGCTATATATCCATTGTTTAGCTGAAATTGAATGTTCGTATCCTGTATATTTGACTGTATTATCTGGTTGTCTCACCTAGCTATCTTAAGATGAATGCACTTACTGTAAATAGCTCTGGGTAAGAGCATCTGCTAAACAGGTGGGGCTCTGCCCTGAATGACAGGTCACCACTGCTCCAAAGCAATTACATGTTGCACAGGAACCACTGACTCGCTGCATGTTTCTATTATCAAGACACCTGCTGGTACCTCTTAACTGGTTAGGACAGCTCATGAGGTGTCCTAAATATCTGCCAACTAGGTGGGACACTTATGAATAAAGAGGCTTCATGCATAGCTTTAATTTATAAACATTAGAGTATGACTAAAATGGCTTTATTCTCAGCACTTATACGACACATTTTCTACTCTGAGACGCTTTTTGGATATGGGCCCAGATCTCAAAACATTATTTAAAAAAAAACGAATCATTTTGTTTTACATAATAAAAAATGAATATTACTAATGTAAGCCACTGTAAAGACTGGGTTTAGTTTATTGTGTGGCTCTGCTCATGTCCGCGTTCTGAAACTGTCCGCGTCCCGTAACAGAACTGTCCGCGTCCACGTACGGTTTGGCGCCAAGCATATTGTCCAGTTACGCGCAGAGTGGACTGAGGTGATGTTGGGAAATAACGACAGAGTTCGTTACAGTGTTGAGACACCGAAGTTTATTGTTCAATTTGCTTTTTTGCTTAATGGTCAGTGACAGTATGAGTGTAGCCAGATCCTTTTCACTCGCTTATCCTTGTTTCATCTTGTGTGGTTCACCGGATTCGTCATCATCCTCGAGGGACAGACGAACGACCTGCTAGTTAGCCAAGCTAG
Organism: Coregonus clupeaformis; assembly: GCF_020615455.1. Taxonomy (NCBI): domain Eukaryota; kingdom Metazoa; phylum Chordata; class Actinopteri; order Salmoniformes; family Salmonidae; genus Coregonus; species Coregonus clupeaformis. Next base: position 566,791 of record NW_025533584.1, read on the forward strand.
TCGGTACAGCTAGCTAAGCTAGCTACTCTACCAGCAGCATCCTAGTTATCCTAGCTACCACTACATCATCACCGGCTGCCTGCATTTCTTGTGGACCGATGGAGCTCCCTGGTTGTTTCTTCCACCTGTTAAATACCATGGAGGGCTTCTCCCTCTCTCGTTGACGGATGCATCCCTCTGTCCGGTTCTCCTCTCTTCACTAGATGGACGGTAACTTTAGTGTTTAATCCCTCTGTGTCCAAGGACTGAACTTTTGAATATTATTTTCGGCGCCTCAAGTGACATTTTTTACAACGTTTATTTCTGATAAAATTAGTTCATTGCATCCGCCATGGAGCCCAGTTTCATAATATTACCTTCTGTCCCTGGTTATGATGTAATTGCGAAAAAACAGGCCTTATTTTAGGGTATTTTTCACCCTACCAGCTCCTATTAGTTCTATTGAGCTCCGTGGCACCGACTCGCCTTCAGAACGTTCTATTCCCAGCCCATTGTTCTGCGTCACAATGCCAGCTTCACTATTGTTATCAATGAGACCTGCCTGCGTTAACCCTGTAGGTTTACCTCAGGTAACTTATTATTAACAAGGTTACAGCTACTTGGTGAGCGTTAACCCTGTAGGTTTACCTCAGGTAACTTATTATTACCAAGGTTACAGCTACTTGGTGAGCGTTAACCCTGTAGGTTTACCTCAGGTAACTGATTATTAACAAGGTTACAGCTACTTGGTGAGCGCGCACACTGTTCACCTGAGTACATGTTGTGGTCACCAATAGTGAGGTGAGACACAGTTTTAGAGGCAATGGCTGGCGGATAGCCATCAAACATTAAACATTTTCTGATCATTGTTAACCATATTTGTTTTAAGAAAAAAAGTGTACAATCTAAACAAAACGCATGTCCCTGTCCTCTTTTTCAAGATGTGGCCGATTTTAAACAGCCAGAAGACATTTTTTAATTAAGAAATAACCATTTTTTTGACGACTTGTGGTTTCTAAATGGCTGCTGGATAATTTGATATGCATCGAAATCTTCATTCATAGGCATCAAATTGAGCGAATGCTGCGCAGGTTCACTGAGTTGCAAACCAAATGGGTATAATGGGGTGATTGTTGTCTAATCGGTTGGTCTAGCTAATGGATCTGTAGATCTGACGCAGTTGTTACCTCAGATTATGAGCCTAAGCCTAGCAAGTGTCATGAAGTGTCAGGTCTCCTGCAGTGGTCTAAGGCCACTAGAGATCCTGGTTCGAATCCAGACTGTCATAGCCGGCCGCAACCGGGAGACCCATGACTAAAAAAAATGTAAATGTAATGAATGAGTTATGTAGTATCCACATACGGCCACAAGGAGGAGAAAGAGTGCCATAAAGCCATACTGTTTTTTGCCATATAAACCATAAACCTAAAAATTAATCAAATGTATTTATAAAGCCCTTTTTACACCAGCAGATGTCACAAAGTGCTATACAGAAACTCTTACCCTACTTATAACCTATTTTAGCCATAACCCTTAATTCTAGGGTAGGGTAGCCTAGAACACTTTTAGAAACTATTTTAATAATATTATTATCTTAGTAAATACAATTATAGTATTAAATAGCGTTTTGATTATTTTGTTGTTATTTTATTATTTATATATTATTGCTAGGCAGAACACTTGATAAACATTTGTTTTATTTTTCAAATGTGGTTTCAATTGGGTGACCTACTCACCTCTATGTGAAAGACCAGAAATTGGCATGGGACAGGTGGGTCAGGTTTGAGACTGATCTAAGGAATTAACAAGAAAAATACACTTTATTTCTCAACTGCCTCACCAAGACTATATGTCCCATGATTTTCTAAGATGGTCACTCAATACTTTAGTTAGCTATATATCTCGTATTACGCCTGTGATACTTTTGGAAGAGCAATTAAATAGTGACTATAGCAGGTGTTGAACCCCAGGTAAATAATCACTAGTCAGATGCTCCAACCTCAACCCTAGTTTACATGCATTATAGAAAATAATCTTAATATCTGATATTGGGAGTAAATAACCTCGGAATAGAAAAGACAAGAGTGCATCTTCCAGCCCGCCAATAAATTACATCAAATCAAATCAAAGTGTATTTGTCACGTACACGTGTTTAGCAGATGTTATAGCGGGTGTAGCGAAATGCTTGTACTTCTAGCTCCGACAGTGCAGTAATATCTAACAAGTAATATCTAACAATTTCACAACATATACCCAATACACACAAAACTAGTAAGGAATGGAATTTAAGAATATATACATATATGGACAAGCAATGACAGAGCGGCATGGACTAAGATACAGTAGAATATTCTAGAATAGATTGCAGTATATACATATGAGATGAGTAGTGCAAGATATGTAAACATTATTAAAGTGACTAGTGTTCCATTTCTTAAAGTGGCCAGTGATTTCAATAGGTAGCAGCAGCCTCTAATGTGCTAGTTAGTGATGGCTATTTAACAGTCTGATGGCCTTGAGATAGAAGCTGTTTTTCAGTCTCTCGGTCCCAGCTGTGATGCACCTGTACTGACCTCGCTATTGGATGGTAGTGGGGTGAACAGGCAGTGGCTCGGGTGGTTGATGTCCTTGATGATATTTTTGGCCTTCCCTGCAACATCGGGTGCTGTATGTGTCTTGGAGGGCGGGTAGTTTTCCCACGATAATGCAACCCTCGCGGTTAGCAAATGTACCTCAACATGCCCCTCGCTTGTGCTAGAAGGCAGAGTGCTCGCTGCTGGTTGATGAATCTGACAATGAATGTACTAGGAAATACGTTTTTCTCGACCAGAGGTGACTAAATTAATGTTCAGGCTTTTTGATAATCGTTATAGTAATGAAGTATAATTTCAAAACATGAGCATAAAAACAGGTAATAATAAAAATGAATCATCATTATATTATTTCACAGTAATCTGTTAAATGCTTTTTCAGTCGTTCCTCTTGCGTTAGCAGTGTGGAAAGGGACAGTAAAAAGCATATGCAGGAGTTTTCCTGTGAGGGGGAGTGGTGGTGTATCCAGGGAGAAAACTAAACTAACCTTCTGAAATGTCATTCATGGTCTTATGCTGCCATCTATTGGAATTATTTAGTAACTGCAGTAGTACTGAATAAAGTATATCCTTACTAAAGTAGTAATTACTCGGAATTGCAAAATATGACATTTTCTATTTCATTTACCACTTACAACCATAACATAACAATGTATAGCATAACAAACAATGAAACTGACATAAACCAAAAAACACCATACATTTAGTTAACTATATATATATATATATAAAATATGTATTTAGATGGGTGACATTATCTGCCAAAGTAACACGACTGTAGATAAAGAAGAGCTCTCCAGTAGGTGTACCAAAACATTTAAAGGCCATTTTCTCAAACATGAGGTTACAAGTTTATCATCTTTCAAAGCAGAATTACTTTCCCATTGTTCCTCAACTGTAGTGTATGATATACCTTTTTCTAGCGGAGTCTCTACTTTTATCCAATTTAAAAAAAACACAATTTCTAATTTTGCTACATAAGATTGAATCGAGCCGGTTGGCCACATTTGACTGTGTAAAACCTTGCAGTACTACTGAGGCAGATATATATTATTACTGTGTAAAACCTAGCAGTACTACTTATTTCTCTGAGAGTGAGGTAGATATATATTATTACTGTGTAAAACCTAGCAGTACTACTTATTTCTCTGAGAGTGAGGCAGATATATTAATACTGTGTAAAACCTAGCAGTACTACTTATTTCTCTGAGAGTGAGGCAGATATATATTAATACTGTGTAAAACCTAGCAGTACTACTTATTTCTCTGAGATTGAGGCAGATATATATTAATACTGTGTAAAACCTAGCAGTACTACTTATTTCTCTGAGAGTGAGACGGATATATATTATTACTGTGTAAAACCTAGCAGTACTACTTATTTCTCTGAGAGTGAGGCAGATATATTATTACTGTGTAAAACCTAGCAGTACTACTTATTTCTCTGAGAGTGAGGCAGATATATATTAAAACTGTAAAAACCTAGCAGTACTACTTATTTCTCTGAGAGTGAGGCAGATATATATTAATACTGTGTAAAAACCTAGCAGTACTACTTATTTCTCTGAGAGTGAGGCAGATATATATTAATACTGTGTAAAACCTAGCAATACTACTTATTTCTCTGAGAGTGAGCCAGATATATATTAATACTGTGTAAAACCTAGTAGTACTACTTATTTCTCTGTGAGTGAGGCAGATATATATAGCATTTTGCAAACAAACATGATTATTTGTCTCTCTGAAATAAACCATCAAGTGATAGATTTTAAACAAATACATGTCTGTCATTGAACAACCCCATGCCATGATTAGATAGTGAAAAAACACACCAATCTCTTTCATAATTTCTTTAAACAATTAAATCTAATTCACCAACATTTCTGAAAATGGATTTATGGTGTTTTAGAATGAAACTCTTCTTATGTTTCCCCATCTGAGCTCAGAGTAGATGAGAGATGTAATGTTTGTCTGTGTTGTGTTGAAGCCCAATCAAGCAGGAGAGACCAGCCTCCCTTGTACCCAGCTGTGTGTCCATGAAGAGTGACTGTTCTATGCAACAACCTATAGAGTTTAGAGATGGATACTTTTCTAGTGAACAAAGGTAAGAAGAACTCATGGGTCATGGTCAGTGGGTTAAATAACACTGTCTCTAGTCATTTCTCCTCTCCCATTTTACCATTTATTTTTGTTGTTTTCAAAATCCATAGGCTAAACCTTTTTTCCATTCTCATAGTCCTGAAACAGTATTAACACAACATTCCCCTCTGTGTGTGTGTGTGTGTGTGTGTGTGTGCACTCCCTGGATGAGGAAATGTAATCAAAATCAAATCAAATCAAATCAAATTTTATTGGTCACATGCGCCGAATACAACAGGTGCAGACATTACAGTGAAATGCTTACTTACAGCCCTTAACCAACAGTGCATTTATTTTAAACAAAAAAAGTAAGAATAAAACAACAACAAAAAAGTGTTGAGAAAAAAAAGAGCAGAAGTAAAATAAAGTGACAGTAGGGAGGCTATATATGCAGTAAAATAAAGTGACAGTAGGGAGGCTATATATACAGGGGGGTACCATTGCAGAGTCAATGTGCGGGGGCACCGGCTAGTTGAGGTAGTTGAGGTAATATGTACATGTGGGTAGAGTTAAAGTGACTATGCATAAATACTTAACAGAGTAGCAGCAGCGTAAAAAGGATGGGGTGGGGGGCAGTGCAAATAGTCCTGGTAGCCATGATTAGCTGTTCAGAAGTCTTATGGCTTGGGGGTAGAAGCTGTTGAGAAGTCTTTTGGACCTAGACTTGGCACTCCGGTACCGCTTGCCGTGCGGCAGCAGAGAGAACAGTCTATGACTAGGGTGGCTGGAGTCTTTGACAATTTTGAGGGCCTTCCTCTGACACCGCCTGGTATAGAGGTCCTGGATGGCAGGGAGCTTTGCCCCAGTGATGTACTGGGCCGTACGCACTACCCTCTGTAGTGCCTTGCGGTCAGAGGCCAAGCAGTTGCCATACCAGGCGGTGATGCAACCAGTCAGGATGCTCTCGATGGTGCAGCTGTATAATTTTTTGAGGATCTGAGGACCCATGCCAAATCTTTTTAGTCTCCTGAGGGGGAATAGGCTTTGTCGTGCCCTCTTCACGACTGTCTTGGTGTGTTTGGACCATGATAGTTCGTTGGTGATGTGGACACCAAGGAACTTGAAGCTCTCAACCTGTTCCACTACAGCCCCGTCGATGAGAATGGGGGCGTGCTCAGTCCTCTTTTTTTCCTGTAGTCCACAATCATCTCCTTTGTCTTGGTCACGTTGAGGGGAGAGGTTGTTGTCCTGGCACCACACGGCCAGATCTCTGTCCTCCTCCCTATAGGCTGTCTCATCGTTGTCGGTGATCAGGCCTACCACTGTTGTGTCGTCGGCAAACTTAATGATGGTGTTGGAGTCGTGCCTGGCCATGCAGTCATGGGTGAACAGAGAGTACAGGAGGGGGACTGAGCACGCACCCCTGAGGGCCCCCGTGTTGAGGATCAGTGTGGCAGATGTGTTGTTACCTACCCTTACCACCTGGGGGCGGCCCGTCAGGAAGTCCAGGATCCAGTTGCTGAGGGAGGTGTTTAGTCCCAGGATCCTTAGCTTAGTGATGAGCTTAGAGGGCACTATGGTGTTGAATGCTGAGCTGTAGTCAATGAATAGCATTCTCACGTAGGTGTTCCTCTTGTCCAGGTGGGAAAGGGCAGTGTGGGAGTGCGATAGAGATTGCATCATCTGTGGATCTGTTGGGGCGGTATGCAAATTGGAGTGGGTCTAGGGTTTCTGGGATTATGCTGCTGATGTGAGCCATGACCAGTCTTTCAAAGCACTTCATGGCTACAGACATCAGTGCTACGGGTCGGTAGTCATTTAGGCAGGTTATCTTAGAGTTCTTGGGCACGGGGACTATGGTGGTCTGCTTGAAACATGTTGGTATTACAGACTCAGTCAGGGACATGTTGAAAATGTCAGTGAAGACACTTGCCAGTTGGTCAGCACATGCTCGGAGTACACGTCCTGGTAATCCGTCTGGCCCTGCGGCCTTGTGAATGTTGACCTGCTTAAAAGTCTTACTCACATCGGCTACGGAGAGCGTGATCACATAGTCATCCGGAACAGCTGATGCTCTCATGCATGCTTCAGTGTTGCTTGCCTCGAAGCGAGCATAGAAGTGGTTTAGCTCGTCTAGCTCGTAATCTCATGTTTTGTCCACAGAAACCAGCAGGAGAGATCAGAGTCAGAGATTCTCAGTGGTCAGTCTTCCCAGAGTCATCAAACAGACCTGGCCTCCATATTCAGTGTATGTGGTCCTGTTATGTACATTTGTTTTTGTTTACCTCAAGTAAAGTTGATCTGTCAATCATTCATTAATGTGTTAATGAGAAAGCAATTATTCTCTTGCTTAACTTATTTACTTGATTTATTTCAGTTGCTTGAAGAGAATATTATGACATTTGTGAAGAACGAGCTGAAGATGTTCAAGAGGATTCTTAGTCCAGAACTCCCAGAAGGCTTTGAGAGTCAGAAGCAGGATAAGGAAGTGGTGGATGCTGAAGATGAGAAGCAGGAGAGCAGTGCCAGAGAGGGGGCTCTGAAGATCACACTGCACGTCCTGAGGAAAATGAACCAGAAGGAGCTTGCTGACACACTGGAGAAAAGTAAGAGCTGTCTGCCTCATGTTGAATGCTGTTTTAGAACATTTAAAAGCTGTAGCTAAAGTACAGCTAAAGTAGCTGTGTAACTAAATGATATTGTAGCAGCCTTAACACAACACCTAGTGACCTCATCAAGTAGCAGCCGGGATGTGTTGTGGTGATTAATTTAGAGAGAGAAAGAGAGAACCAATAATACTATAATCAGTCACAGCAGTCTGTAATGCATTATGAAAACATTTATACAGTCAGTTAAGAGAATACAGTATTATAATTTAAAATGTTATAACAGTCCTAGAATACTGTAGGCATTAAAACAGACGTAGTATTAATATCCTCTGTGTTATTTCTAGATTCAGATGAGCTTGCTGTGATTTGCCAACGTGAACTCAAATCTAATCTAAAGAAGAAGTTTCAATGTGTATTTGAGGGGATCGCTAAACAAGGAAACCCAACACTTCTCAATAAGATCTACACAGAGCTCTACATCACAGAGGGTGGAACAGGAGAGGTCAATAATGAACATGAGCTGAGACAGATTGGAGACAACAACCAGGAAACAAGCAAGACCAGAGACTGCAGTCAAAAGTAACGACATCTTCAGACCCTTAACTGGACAAGACAAACATATCAGAACTGTGCTGACAAAGGGAGTCGCTGGCATTGGAAAAACAGTCTCTGTGCAGAAGTTCATTCTGGACTGGGCTGAAGGAAAAGCAAATCAGGATGTCCAATTTGTATTTTCATTCCCTTTTCGGGAGCTGAATTTGATGAACGGGGAAAAACACACTTTGATTGAACTTCTCAATCACTTCTCAAAGGAAACCACAGAATCAAGAATCTCCAACTTCGACAAGTACAAAGTTCTGTTCATCTTTGATGGTCTGGATGAGTGCCGACTGCCCCTGGACTTCCAGAAGAACAAGATCTGTTGTGACGTCACAGAGTCAACCTCAGTGGATGTTCTGCTGACAAATCTCATCAAGGGAAATCTGCTTCCCTCTGCTCTCCTCTGGGTAACTACCCGACCTGCAGCAGCCAATAAGATCCCTTCAGGGTGTGTTGACCAGATGACAGAGGTACGAGGGTTCAATGACCCACAGAAGGAGGAGTACTTCAGGAAGAGATTCAGTGATGAGGACCTTGTCAGCAGAATCATCTCACACATAAAGACATCAAGGAGCCTCCACATCATGTGCCACATTCCAGTCTTCTGTTGGATTTCTGCAACAGTCCTTGAACACATGTTGAGTACAGACAAGAGAGAAGAGATGCCCAAGACTCTGACTGAGATGTACTCACACCTTGTGGAGTTTCATACCAAACAGAAGAATGAAAAGTATCTTGGGAAAGAAGAGACAGTTCCACACTGGAATAAAGAGATCATTCTGTCACTGGGAAAACTGGCTTTTCAACAGCTTGTTGACGGCAATCTTATTTTCTATGAAAAAGACCTGAAAAAGGCTGGCATTGATGTCAATGAAGCCTCAGTGTACTCAGGATTGTGCACGCAGATCTTTAAAGAGGAATGTGGGCTGTTCCAGGACAAGGTGTACTGCTTCGTGCATCTGAGCATTCAGGAGTTTCTGGCTGCTGTATATGTGTTCCTCTCATTCATCAACAACAATGAGAATCTAATGGCCAAACCTCAATCAACGTCCAGCAACTTTTCTGTGAGGATCAGACAGAAGCGTAAAGTTACTGTCTACAAGAGTGCTGTGGATAAAGCCTTACAAAGTGAGACGGGAAACCTGGACCTTTTCCTCCGCTTCCTTCTGGGCCTCTCACTGGAGTCCAATCAGAAGCACTTACGAGGTCTACTGACAAAGACAAGAAGCAGCTCACAGAGCCATGAAGAAACAGTCAAGTACATCAAGGAGAAGATCAGGGAGAATCCCTCTCCAGAGAGGTGCATCAATCTGTTCCACTGTCTGAATGAACTGAATGACCATTCTCTAGTGGAGGAGATCCAAAGATACCTGAGATCAGGAAGTCTCTCAGAAGAAGAACTGTCACCTGCACAGTGGTCAGCTCTGGTCTTTGTGTTGCTGACTTCAGAAAAGGAGCTGGATGTGTTTGACCTGAAGAAATACTCCAGATCAGAGGAAGGTCTTCTGAGGCTGCTGCCAGTGGTCAAAGCCTCCAGAGCTGCTCTGTGAGTACATAAAATGACATTTAAGTACTAATCATCAGGAAGAAATATTCAGTTTAGAGAAATATATGTATTATAATATGTATATAATGTATAATATTACATTGAAAAACTTACTGAATCAATGCATTGATGTTCATATTAGTATAACAATATGACCATACAATTCTAGGAGACGGAAGATGAATCTATATGTTGATTAAGAGAATAAACCAAATGCATCTGCCATTGTCCTTCTACACTACTGGTGTTAAATTAACAGTGTGTTTGTGAAATCATGATGATCTCTCTGTCAGGTTGTCAAGCTGTGGAGTCACAGAGGAAGGCTGTGCTTCTCTGGTCTCAGCTCTGAAGTCAAACCCCTCACACCTGAGAGAGCTGGATCTGAGTAACAATGACCTGAAGGATTCAGGTGTGAAGCTGCTCTCTGCTGGACTGGGGAATCCCCACTGTAAACTGGAGACTCTGAGGTCAGTATTCCTGTAGTTGGTCAACAAGTGATAACTGTTCACCAGATCCACATGTGTTTACCAGGCACACATAGTCCACACCATATGTGTTTGGACAGTGAAGCCTACAGTTTTACATTTGGTGCTATGCTCCAGCATTTTGGATTTGAGATAGAATGTTTCATATTAGGTGACAGTATATAATGTCACCTTTTATTTGAGGCTATTCGTACATATCTGTTTAGAAATGAAAGCACTTTATGTGTCTAGTTCTCCCATTTGAAAAAGTCGTAATAATTTGGACATATTCACTTATATTGTATTAAAGTAGTCATAAGTTTAGTATTTGGTCCCATATTCCTTACCCACAGTGATTACATCAAGCTTGTGATTCTACAAACTTGTTGATTGCATTTGCAGTTTGTTTCAGTTGTGTTTTGGATGATGTTTTTCCCCAATAGAAACTGAATGGTGAATAATGTCCTGTCATTTTGGAGTGACTTCACTTGTAATGTCAGTAAGAATAGAAGATGTTTCTGAACACTTCTACATTCATGTGGATGCTACCATGATTATAAATAATCATGAATGAATCATGAATGATGATTAATGAGAAAGTTACAGAGGCACAAGGATCATACCCCCTCTGTTATTGGTAATGGTGAGAGGTTAGTATGTTTTGTTGTAGCCTCTGTAACTTTCTCACTCATTATTATTCATGATTCATTCATGATTTTTCTCAATCATGGCATCATCAGGATTAATTTAGTAGTGTTTAGAAACATGTTATCTACTCTCTTAGACAGAAAATTACTCCAGTCATCATCCACCATTCAGTTACTATTGGGCAAAACATAACCCAAAACACAACCAAAACAAACTGCAAATGCAACCAACGAGTTTGGAACCAAATACTAAACTTTTGACTACTTTAATACACTATAAGAATTGGTCAGAATACTTGTGACTTCTTCAAATGGGGGGACTAGATACATGAATTGGTTTTCTAAATGGTGAAACAGATATGTATGAAAATACCCTCAAATAAAAGGTGACATAATATACTGTCACCTCATATGAAACATTTGATCTCAAATCCAAAATGCTGGAGTACAGAGCCACATTTAAAATGTTATCTTCACTGTCAAACTAGATATGGTGTGGACTGTATACTCAATACAATCTAAATCTGATACCTCACTGTCTGTCTTTGGACTGATACTGCTTTTTAAACTGCTCTGGTCAGTCTACTCAAATATTTGTACTATACATTTTTCTATCTACACGCAATATTATGATAATTTCTAATAATGAAACATTCATTCATTTATGAATAGATATGGCAGGTTTCAGGACACTGATGTATTTTAATATGTTGAAAAAATATACTGCCACTATTTTGACCACCAAATAATAGCAGTGTGGTTTTAATATGATTTGACTCTTTGCAGGCTGTCAGGCTGTCTAGTCACAGAGGAAGGCTGTGCTTCTCTGGTCTCAGCTCTGAAGTCAAACCCCTCACACCTGAGAGAGCTGGACCTGAGCTACAATCACCCAGGAGACTCAGGAGTCAGACTGATCTCTGCTGGACTGGAGGATCCACACTGCAGACTGGAGAAACTCAAGTATGTAGAGGGTTTATGTCAATGTTCATATCAGACATGTTGGAGTCATCAGGCTAGTTAAGACAAACATTCTGACCACCACTTGGACTAAGTTATATGCTGTGTGTGTGTGTGTGTGTGTGTGGTGTGTTTGTGTGTGTGTGTGGTGTGTGTCCAGTGTGTGTGTGTGTGTGTCCAGTGTGTGTGTGGGTCCAGTGTGTGTGTGTGTGTCCAGTGTGTGTGTGTGTGTGTCCAGTGTGTGTGTGTGTCCAGTGTGTGTCAGTGTGTGTCCAGTGTGTTTGTGTGTGTTTGGGTCCAGTGTGTTACACACACACACACACACTGGACAAACACACACACACACACTGGACACGCACACACAAACACACTGGACATATACACACACTGGACTCACACACAAACACACACGACACACACTGGACACACACACACACACTGGACACACAAACACTCACACACTGAACACACACCCACACACACACTGGACACAAACACACACACTGGACACACACACTCACACTAGACACACACACACACATACACTCACACTGGACACACACACACAATCACACACTGGACAGACAAACACACACACACACACTGAACACACACACAAACACACACACTGAACACACACACAAACACCCCCCCCACATACACACACACTGGACACACACAAGTTATATGCTGACTGTGTGTGTGTGTGTGTGTGTGTGTGTGTGTGTGTGTGTGTGTGTCCAATGTGTGTGTCCAATGTGTGTGTGTGTGTGTGTGTCCAATGTGTGTGTGTGTGTGTGTGCAGTGTGTCCTGTGTGTGTGTGTGTGTGTGTCCAGTGTAGTGTGTGTGTGTGTGTCTGTGTGTGTGTGTGTGTCTGTGTGTGTGTCTGTGTGTCCAGTGTGTGTGTGTGTCCAGAGTGTGTGTGTGTGTCCGGTGTGTGTGTGTGTGTGTCCAGTGTGTTTGTGTGTGTCGTGTGTGTGTGTGTTTGTCCAGTGTGTGTGTGTTTGCGTGTGTGTCCAGTGTGTGTGTGTGTCCGGTGTGTGTGTGTTTTTGTCCTGTGTTTGTGTGTGTGTCTGTGTGTGTCCAGTGTGTTTGTGTTTGTCGTGTGTGTGTGTGTTTGTCCAGTGTGTGTGTGTTCGTGTGTGTGTCCAGTGTGTGTGTGTGTGCACGTGTATCAGTACACACACTGGACACAAACACACACTGACACACGTACACACTGGACACACACACACACACTGGACACACATACACACACACACACACACACACACTGGACACATACACACAAAGGACACACACACACACACAAAGGACGCACACACACACACACTGGACAAACACACACACTGGACACACACACACTCACACTGGACACACACACACTGGACACACACACGCAATGGACAAACACACACACACAAACACACACACACTGGACACAGACACACACACACACACTGGACACACACGCACACACACACACTGGACACACACACACACACACACACACACACACATACACACTGGACACAAACCGGACACACACACAAACACAAAAACACACTGGACACAAACACACACAGTGGACACACACAAACACACAGACTTACTCACACTGGACACACACACACACACACACACACACACACACACACACACACACACACACACACACACACTGTAAACACACACACTGGACACATACACACAAAGGACACAAACACACATACTTAC